>NC_031952.1:3896695-4196695 GCF_000303195.2 Fusarium pseudograminearum CS3096 | reverse complement strand
TAATTGTAAAATTCAACTCACCACCACAAGGTTGTCTTGGTAGCACGGATACTTTCTTCAACCCTTATGGTAGATTCTAGAGATGAATTTTAAAAAATTTTATGGAAGGCTAAATTTATGCCGTATATAAATACCAAACTGTTCTCATCTACCTCTTCCTTCATCCGCATCACTGCCACCTTTCTAGAATAGTTCAGCAACAGCAACAACAACACCAACATGCCGATCTATTCGCTAAGATGTCCCAATCCAACGGGATGCCACACTTGGGGAGAAGTGAAAGAATGCGCCGAAAGAGTCAGAAAAGTGTATCTACAACGACCCAACGATGAAGAGGCCTGCCGTCGGGCGCAGGTGGCTGCTCAATACTATCACGACTTTCATCAGTCCTGTCCAACACCCCCCCTCCAGCCACTTCACCCACTCAAGACAGAAACTCCAGTGGAGGAAAAGGATGTCGTGTTCAATCTGCCCAAGGAGATTTACATGAACATCATCGGCTGCGTCGGTGACCAGATTGATGTGGGGAGCAGCCCACATCGATCAGAGGCGACAAAAACATTGCTATCTCTAGCACGTACTTGCAAACTATTTCAGTACATTGCCGAAGAGCATATTTATCGCCTGTTGCCATTCAGAGGGCTCACTGAGAAAGTATGGCAGTTTCAGTTCTCGATCACGATTGAACCTTGCCGCGCCAGCCTTGTCCGATCTCTCTACATTCGGTGGGATGAAGAAGACGAAAACCATCAAAGAGTGATTGACATCGCCAGAGCCTGCCCAAACTTACACAGTTTAGCACTCAAATGGAATGAACGCCCAGGTCTAGGATATTGGTGTCAAATTATCAGAGACGATGGAAAGCGTATGAGAGAGCTATTCCAATCATGTCCGAAAGTCAAGACCTTCAGGTTCTCCGGATTCCCACCTGACTCCTACTGGATCCCAAACATACATGAAGCCTCGTTCTACAGCCACATCACCGAACTTGAAACAGACGTCGATTCTATCTGGGCACATACGGCTCTAACACGCTACGATTTCTCCAACGTAACGACTCTACACCTGGGACAAGGATTTCAAGAATTTATAGTTTTTCATCCGCCATCCAGGATTCCACGCCCAGTTTATGAAAACATTACAAGGTTACGAAATCTGGAGATTAGTGTCAGACGGGTGGACTTTATATCTTTAAAGGACGCTTGCATTGCGTGGGGACCTACACTTCAGCGTCTTTGTCTTCGCATACCTGATTATGACGATAATTATCGTTTCGGCGAGCTGATACGCCATCTTCCTTTCCTTGAAGAGTTCTTGGTGCTTTCGAAGACACGGTTGAAGCGACAGCTGATCAACAGCATCACGACAAGCAGTTGGCTGACGACACCCCGCCTTCGGACAGTTGTTTTGGGAGATACTTCTCCGCATTTCATAACTCCGTCTTCTAATGTGCTAGGGAAACCCATAGAGAAGGCTCTTGAGGCTTTGATCGACACACTACACCAAACATTGGAGACACTGTATCTGGGATACCATACGCCAGTCCAAACGTCACTCCTTCAGCATCTAAAAAAAGCGAAAAACTTGAGACGACTCAGACTATACCTTGAAGAAGACGCAAAACAAGAAGATATTGATGAGTTGTCAGAGTGTACCAAACTTGACGCATTCAGGGTAGTCAGGGGAAATCGCACGTATCCGAGTTTGATTGCTGGTGAGCTAATCGAAGTGCAGCGATGGGAGGGAGGTTGGTCGGATAAATAGTCATGATTGCGAAGAGATGGGCTCCAGATATAATCTGCTATTGTTGATCTTACGATCGTATAGGAAGTATGTTTGCGTTAGTACATCTCTTGAATCCAATTTATCCCTTATCTAGACTCAATCGCTGTTAACAACTTGTGTCGTTGTACGTATCTATTCCATGCCAATCCATGTTATATCCGATCAATCCCGTCAACACTATACCTGATTAGGGAATCCGAATGCGCCCCTCACCGATTGATCTAATCGATATTGCGACATCGCAGTTGTGTTATCCTCCAAGACTTTTTCCCCGTCTTATTTACTCCGACTTTGACCTGCATTCTTTCTTGAGAGCACATATGTCCAGCCATGGCAAGTGACGAAACAACACCACTGCTTCCCAGCAAGGGCGAAGGGAAAAAGTCCAATTGGCTGCGAAACGTTTGCCATGTTGAGAATCGGATTTTACTTGCGGGATTTCTCATTACATTGGCTTTTAGTTTCACCCAGGTTCCGTAAGTCGTCCTTGGCGGTACAAGCCCACACCTCCATTGACTAACAATTCTCAGGCTATTTTATGTGTTTCATTTGATGTCATGCGATTCTTTCTACGATTTACATCCTCCATATGATGGTCCAGGCGATCGATGCAGTCGTGATGAGATTGCTTCCATGACTGCGACCCAGTTCAGTATTCTGGGCATGAGCACAACCTTTTGCGGTAGGTCATGAATAAAGCTCTACTCATTTCCAGAAAAATGCTGATTAAATGTTATCAGGAACATTGAACCTTTTTCTCGCGGGTTGGATAGCTAAAAAGTTTGGACCACGCGCAGCGCTTCTGATGCAAATATTTATCCCAGCTATTCGAGTCGTGACGCAGATTCTTGGTGTTTTGACAGGCAAACGAGAGGGTATGCTTATCATTCAGATGACACAATTAATCACGATTTTCGGAGGGCCCTCTGGCTACATGTAAGTCTCTATTTGTTCAAGAACGACTCACAATTACTCATGGTTCTACTAGTCTGGTGATTAACATCATCGCTGGTGAAGTTGTCGAGCCTTTACGAAGAACGGCTGTCTTTGGGCGACTCCAGGGCGCAATCATGCTGGGACAAGGAATTGGTTACCTCAGTAAGTCATTTTCAACAATCAACTTGCCAGATGGGCGTGAACAGAAATACTAATTAATCTAGCTGGTGGTATGCTCGGCGATATTGACATAAAAGCACCTTTTGGGACGTCCTTCTGTTGTTTTATCCTCTCCGGCATCTACGCTTGGAGCGCACTCCCTTACATATCTCCGGAGTCCATGTCTAGTGGTGGAAGGCCTGCGACAGGGTTCCTCACTCCGCTTAAGGTACTCATGCCTCAAAAGTTGCGCCTCGCAGATGGGAAGACGAGAAAGCACCTGGGCGTCATCTTCCTTTGCGCTGGTATCTTTCTCGGGGTTCTCGCGACAGACTATGCCCCTCTTCTCATCCAGATGTATGCAACCGCGGCATTTAGCTTTACTCAGGGAGATAACGGCTGGCTGATGTCCGAGTTTGCCATCATGAGAAGTTTCTTCTTGATCTTTTTGTTTCCTCGTATTATTACGTGGGGACGTGGTTGGTATGTCAACTCTCGGACAACCTCGTCTGACGAAGTGGATGAAACAATAACGCAACACATCCCAACCACTGCTGGGGAATTCGATGCGACTGTGGGTGAGCAAGCGGATCACGAGCCCTACCAGGCTGTAAACTCCAACAAAGAAGACGAAGGAGTCCGTTTCGATCTTGTCTTCCTGCGATGGAGCCTAGTTGTGGACGGTCTTCTTACCACCGTATCAGGTTTCGCAACACAGCGGTGGCATATTTATCTCGGTAAAATCCTTCAATCTAACTAAATCAGAACCATGAACTGACTAGACAGCTGCATTCCTTCTTCCATTCGGTTCTGGTAGTGCACCTGCTGCCAAGGGTTGTATTACGCAAATGTGCCCAGACTCCCAACGTGCGGATGCTCTCAACGCCGTCACGCTGGTAGAAAACATAGCACGACTTGCGACACAGGGACTCTTTGGTCTGATATTCGCTACGTTGGCCCAAGCTGGCAAGGCTTACGCGACCTTTTTCTGCAATGCGGTATGTTTTAAACACCATGAATAAATCTGCTCTGTGAGGTTGACTTATAAATAGGCCATTGCAATCGTTGCTATGGGTGTGCTTCTGTTCTCCAACTTTCCACCCCTTGGGAGTACGTTGATTGACAAGAATGATGGGGACAATGAGGAACAGTCTGGAGACCAGGAGAATGAACCCCTGTTGAATGAAAGAGAGTAAGGGAGAGAACAGCATCTTACGGGTCGGCGTCAAAAACATTGCCTAATCATAGAGTTAAACGGGAACTAAGTCATGAGTAAATGAAGTAGATTGAGCAGGTTTTTCATTATGGAATATATTATATTTTGTCTCTATCAGCTGCCGAAGCCTCCAAAGTAAAATGATAGAGTGGCATTTTCGCCCTGTGGTACAGAAGTTTACTCCATATGCGTAAATCGAGGCAGATATCTGTGGCACTATTAAGGCGACTCATGTCATTTTAATAGGCTTATGTGCTCATGTTCACCTCATCTCCAGATGCCGACTTGGCACCAGGCTCAACATCCATAACATCCCTAGTGTGCGCAGAAGAGGATATCAGTCCTGGCCGCTGTTCCTTCAACTCCTTGAACTTCTTCTCGGCATCCCAAACCCATGGCGTATCGGCTGCAAACAACAGGTCCATCTCCTCGAGTGTGCGCTGGTTACTCTCGGGGTACAAAGCCCAGACCATGGGAATAGCCAGAAGGTTAGCTGCACCAAAGATGTGAAGCGTGTTTTCGCCGATCTTGGAGAACATAACAGGGCAAAGAAGAGTGAGCCAGCCGTTGCCAATGGACCATCCAAAGACACCAAACGCGTTTCCTTTGGCTCGAACTTGGAGCGGGAAGATCTCAGCGGGGTACAGCCACGGTACTGTCAGCCAAGTAGCGCCGAAGACAAAAGTGAAGATAAATACGAAAGCAGCGGCAGCGGCACCGTATGAGTTCGCCTTGTCAATATCTCCGGCGTCTCTAGCGTCCTGGCCGAGTCTGGAAAAGGCAGCAGCCAGAAACATAGCGATTCCCTGACCCACTGCACCCCAGTATAAAGTCCATCGTCTACCGATGCGGTCCAGAGTGTAGACACAGATCAATGTAGCGAACATGTAGAAGATGTTGTTGAGACCGGAAATCCATTGACTCTTTTTTGTGTCGAAGCCTGCGATGCGAAAGATGGTCGGTGCGTAAACCGTGACTCCAGCAATGCCTACCCATTCTTGCATGATTTGTAGCTACTCGGTGTTAGACTTTATTCCAATATGACGGTTTCAGGCTTACCCAAATAACAAGTTGGACACGTCGACCAGTGTGAAGTTCGCCGGATCCGATACCAAAGAACATGTGAAAGTATGAGTTCTTGGAAGATTCCTTGTTCTCGAGCTGAACAATATTCTTGATATCGGTGTACTCAGCGTGAGCGCGAGCACAGTCAAACTCGCTTGAGCCACGAAGGCGTTGAAGGATATACTGAGCTTCGTCATCGCGTCCAACCTTGACAAGCCAGCGGGGTGATTCTGGGAAGAACCAAACGCATCCCAAGAGCACCAGAAGAGGAATGATCTGGAAGGCAATCGGAAAACGCCAGCCGAACTGCGAGCCATTGTTGTCGATGTAGGAAAGACCGAATTCGAGCCAGTAGGCTACAACTACACCAAAGATGTTAAGAGTAAATTCGATGGCGATAAACTGTCCTCGAGAGGTATGCTCAGCTGTCTCAGTAGCCCAGACAGGCACGATGGCGTTGAGAATACCTGTGCCGATGCCGTTGACGGCACGTGAGCAGATCATCCACTCGTGGTTCTGAGCTGAGCACTGCAATGCAGCACCTAGGATTGCCCAGGCTGCACCAACAGCGATCGTCTTGATTCTTCCAAGTTTATCGCCGATCCATCCTCCGAAAAGACAGCCAAAGAGAGTGCCGAGGTAGTAAACGGAGACGATTCCTCCCTGGAGCAGGCTGTCTGTGACAACAGGTTCTCCAGTTTTCTCGTCGACATAACCGAAACCCATTAAATCGATGTAATGTTTGGAATTGTTAACACCACCCATCATTCCTTGATCATATCTTTCGGATCAAAATTAGTCATTTGTGTCATCGTCGAGTGGTTACTGTGACTGCATACCCAAAGAAAAAGATGGACAGAGCGGCAACACTGTTGATAGCAATGAGAAGCTGACGCTTCTCAAAGTGGTTGGCCACATTGAATCCAGGAAGACGCTCCATAGTTCCAGTCATTTTTTAAACTTGAACCATTAATAGGAACTGACGATGGTTGCAGAAGTGCGTGGTGGTGGCATTTATACTTGCTGCAGCCGGTAGTCGGGAGGACGATCAGACAGTCTCGGGTAACAATATGCGCGCACAAACAGTTGATTATTAGCGTACTTGCATGTCTACAGGACAAAAACAGGGTCGGCATTGGACTTTGTCTCCTTGTTAGTGGTCAAAGTCCTGTTTTGCAGTGACCGATCTGCAACCCCAACTGTGATGTCGATGCTGCCCCAGGTTGGAGATTTGGAGACGGTGGGTCATATTTAGAGTCTCCCTTAGGTTGTTTCCATGCGCACCAATCAATTTGTCTTTGTGATGGATCCAGGTGGAGGTTTTCTCGGATGCGGAAGCGGTTGAGCAGTTCATTCTCGCGATTCTTGTCAGGCAGCAGTTTAAATAGAGCGGATCCCATGTCGTGCTGCAGTTTTGGGGTTATATCGAGTCATTTAATGTTCCATCGTCTGATCATGTGCCTGCAAATGGCTCGTTTTGTCGATGCAAAGGCTGGAGAGATGTCCCCAAGGTTACTTGCTGGGCTAGCCGGGGTCTTTTCGGTGGGGAGACCTTTTGCCGGCCGCCATGACATCGTCGAGTCTGGAGGAGGTGGCATCAGGCTTCATATCAACAGTCATAGATCTTGGTGCCAAAGGGTTGTTGATTTAATTGTCCGATGGTCCTTGTTTTGCTGCCTCACTGCAATCTAGACAGAATGGGCATCAATCCCAACCCATCAGATTATTGTTGTCATTCCTGGTTACAACCGAATGGTAGCATTGATCATCGGAGCCGATGAGCGGAGAAGCGATTACGCCTATCGATAAGGCACTTTTGATGTCGGGAATAATTTGCTTAGCCGAAGGCTCGGCACTCACGACAACCTTTTTTAATTCCGCGATCCATTTATGCGAAGTTGGCCGAAACTCAATTCCACTGACTACCTGGCCAGCCACATGGGTATGGCAGAACATGGCTACAAAGGCAATAAAAATTCGTGTAGGGGTTTGTATTATTGAGTCATGTCTTGTCTCAAATTCGCGATGAAATCTCGATAAAACATCGTGTCAAGCCAATACCCCGTGGGATCTTGTTATAGCCCAGCAATGGCACTGCAGCTTGGCCCAATGCATCTGCTTCATCTCATGCTTGCCAGTAGTCCCATTGCCGCCCGTGAAAAGTAGGCAGTTCAAATCAACATCATCCGTATTCCCCCTAATAAGGCATATACAATGGTGTGCTCCCAATCTTAACGCTCAACAGGGTTGGTGTCGCCTTCAGCATGTTCTTTTGCGCGTTCCGCAGGTTCTATAGTCTGATTAGCGTGAGGCGACATATTCTAGGTTACCCAACTCACTCCCGACTAATAACTGCTGTAGGCGTTTCACATCTGCGAGTTCTGTAAAAGCATCAGTATTGGCGAATGTATTCGAAGTTGTCTGACTCACCACTCGCCAAGGCCTGGCTAAGCCTGTAGAGTTGCGATTTCTCTTGTTCTCCAATCACTCCGTCGTTTGCTTCATCGAGCTGTTTGAAACTATCCAGGTATTTCTCTAGTAGGGAGACATCATCGCACTTTTCCTTGACCAAAAACGATGTTTCAGCTAGGAATCTCCCAACTGCTTTTACTCTTATGTCAAGGGAGTCGAACTCTTTTTCGATCTCCAAGTAAAGCTCTTCAATCTGCAAGCAAATTTCTTCGTTCTCAAATGCTTTTTCGTTCTCTAATACGATCTCTTTGATCTTGGCGATGAACTGTCTGGACTTGGAGTCGATCACTTCGCTCGCTGACTCAAGATCCTTTATCTCCGACAGGACGTCTGTGCCTTGGGATCGGGGCTCTTGTTTCTGTTGCTTGTTTTCCGCATAAAGTTCGTCACCAGTCTTTTCATTGTGATCTTGAAACTGTTTGTCAAGACTCTTGTCTGCGGCAATTGGATCATGGCTTACTGGTGTTCATTGCAGTTCGGATTGTCAAATCAGCGATGGTGCGGTCGTTGTTGTTTGGCCGACCAGCACAGTTGACCGGTGGTGGATGATCTCGTGAGATATCAGGCGCGTCCGCCATGATGCTGTCGTCTTACTTCCTTGCGTCGCAAGTGCTTAAGAAGATGTTGGTGAGGTTGCGTTGCACAGGTTGCTGTGCGGGTGATGATGAGTAGGAGGGAAGAGTGCAAGCAGAATTTGTGGTCGGAATGGGTGCCTGGCCTGACTTTTTTAATTCTGGTGTATTAACAAAAATGCTGCAGTGTTGACGCGTCTTGAATTTCAGTTATTACTTAGCAAAAGAAGAGCAAAACAGCGATTATTTAGACAAGCCTTCACCTCTTGATTACCCTGCAGCCCTGCAAACACAATCGTAGTGGAGATAGTGGGGCCTTTCATCTCTGGTGTTTTTATTTTCACAGCGCTTGTGCCCTGTAACTTCGCTGTCGGCAATTGTGGGGCCGCCTGGGGATACCTACAGCTTCAGGCTACGTGCTCATAACAACATTTCACTGTCGAAGGAGACCATACTGACGGTGAATTCAATTACAAACTTCAATACTGTCGTGTACATACAGGGTATCAAGTCGCTAACTCCGCTTTAGAACATCAATAATCCACTCCAATCCCTCCTTGCTCTCCTTCAGTCCATACTTGTACGCCAAGGGGAAACAATGCATCTGCTGCTCCCAAGCCAGCCACTCGCCATCGATACCTTCGTTCCTGCACTTCTCTCGAAACACGACAGCCTCGGGGCCCAGAACATCATGTGAGGCCGTGATGCCGTGGATCTTGACATTGTGCTTGACGCACATGCTCAGGTCTGCGTGGATAGGCGACACCCGCGGGTCGTCAACACTCCAGTCCAGACGCTCGTTGGGGTGACCCTTGGAGATGGAGTCATCAGGTGTGTGGGAGCTCTCAGAGACACCGGGCGCCCATTTACCAGCCGTATCGTGGATGGCAGCCTCACTCAAGATGGGGTCGACCTTGTCAACCTCTTTGATGTCGGCATTCTTATGGCTCAAGTCTGTTGTTGGGTTGATGGCCAGTATAGCTTGGGGCGGTCGAATGACTTGAACATCTTGATCTCTCATTGTCCAGAGAACACTGCACAAAGCAATGTTTCCGCCAGAACTGTCCCCAGCAACAATGACGCGCTCACCAAGCTCTGAGGACTCTTGCAACAGCGCGTTGTATGTCTTGATGACGGCCGGGAATGAGTCTTGTACCCGATCCTTGGGCGCTATTGGGTAGCTGATGATGGTGAGCCTGGTGTCTTGTAGTTGCTGAACCATCTCTGCGCAGAAAGTCCAGTGCTGGCCAGTCGGAGGGGCCTGCCATCCTCCTCCTGCATAGTACAGTATCCTTCTAGCATATCCTTTTCGTGGTTCATCAGACGATGCTTTGGGTGTCAACTCGTAAGTCCAGACTCCCTCCACTCGACGCTCCTCGACATCGCATCGTCTGCGTGCTCCGCGAGACGGCTTGCAGCGTGTTGGATCAGCAGACGAAACCTGTCCTGTCTTGACGAGCCTGGGCTTGATGGGCTTGATCATGGCGTGAAGCATCTTGGTCGGCCATGATCTCCCTGTTCGTTCCTCAACGTGGAATTCCTGACCGTCATCGGAACTAAAGTCGGAATCCTGGTCCTGGTACCCCGAGTCATAATGGAGAGTGTCTGGGACCGTTTGAGTTGCGGCTGCGGTTGTCATATTTTCGGAAATACGACGAGATGGTTCAAGGTTTGATCGGATCGGCCTTGATAGGCCCAGGGATGAACTACCTATGTATGAACGAACGACACCCTCAGTAGAGGACCCTGAAATTGGTTGATACCCTTAAAATGTCAGATCTGCACGACGTCATGCCCCGCCTGACATCATGACTCCGCATTGTTTGCAACGTCAAAACAAGCCAAGAAGCGGCCTTTCTTTCCTGGCTAAGCTTGATTGAGATGTGTTTGCAGATAACAACTCCAATTGCTTACGCGTTTTGCCGTGAGGAATGGAGAAAGGTCGCATTGATAAGCATATTTCTTGCAAAGGGACCTGACGTGACACTTTGGCCATCTGCTAACTAATGCATGGAGGGTTTGAAGGGTCGCGAGCTTGAAGCTTGGCTCACGAAAATCAGGCTTAGCATTATGAAAATCAGGGTCAAGCTTTTTAATAGACCCCGCTTCTCTCTCGTTTTCAGGCTGGCAGGCCCAGTTCTAGCTGGCCTGTTTACCTGCTTACCTAGCACCAAGACATCAACTGTCAACGTTGCACAAACAAGTCCCTCAATGCCATCACTTGCTCATTAATTTATTCACACAAAATCCATTTTTATGACGCGTTTAGATCCATGCTCTTGTCGAAATAACGCTCATCGTGTTCGCTCAAACTGTTGTCCAAATGTCCAAACGCCGTCGCTTGCTTGCCTCAATACAAAGTAATCGCCCATCGCTGTTCCTCATGGCTCACTGGGATCTAGCCGAAATTGAAGATCGTCTGCGATGAGTTTCCGTTCTCATTCTCGCTTCAGCCTGCGCCACGGCAGCCTCCCAATCCGTAAAGTACAGATAAATGGCCTCAAGACCCGATACACTGTTGCATTTGGTTAGTCGACAATTGCAAAAATGACGCCAGGAAAAACTTACACAGCAAGACCGGCTGTCAAGCCAACCCAAAGACCGGCCAGGTTCCATCCCAGTCCAAAACTGGTGCCAAGTGCAATAGGCAAGGCCACGACGTAGTATGAGAACAGGTTGGCATACCCTCCAATGGCCTGTCTACCGATGCCTCTCAAAAGACCGTGCGAGACAGCTGCTAGAGCGTCAAATATCTGCATCACGGCGCATACTAGGATGACATTGGACGCGATGTCAATGACCTGCGCGTCATCTGTAAAAATGTTTGGCAGTTGCTTTCTCAGAGTGATAAACATGGTCAAGTTGAACAGACCAACAAAGAGTCCAGCGAAGATGGCCTACAACGTCAGTACGAGACAGCGCAAAAATAGGTAAAAAAAAAAGTACATACCACTTTCGCAGTAACTCGTGCGGCACCACTCAGGTTCGCGCCGATCAGGTTGGCCACCCGAGTCGATGTCGCGATAGCCAAAGGGAAGGGAATATTAAACGACGTCGACGTGATAGTCACGAGAACACCCTGTGCAGCAAGTTGTGCTGTTCCAAATCTGCCAGCAGCGATGGTGAGAATCTCCAAGACAGAGAATTGAGCTTCAATCATGATCATTCCTGGAAGCGCCAGTTTGATCATTGGTCCTGATTTGGTCAGCGACAAGGCCTTAAAACACGGTCGCAAAGTACTCACCCCAGTTACTAAAAGCCTTGCGATTAAAGCCCTTCCAGCACTCGGATCCCTCAAACAGGCGCACGTATAGGATAAGAAGAAGAGGCAGAAGGTTGTGCGTGACGGCCATAGCGATAGCCGCGCCGTTAAATCCCCAGCCGAATTTGAACACAAACAACCAGTTTTGCAGGAAGCTCAGAGGAGCGCCGACGAGCAACGTGTATGTAGTCGCGTGGAATAGACCCTGCGACTGGACGAAACGCTTGGCGCTCTCAAATGCGGACACGCCGGGCATACCAATAATAAGAATGCGCATGTACATGGCCGCCAGTGCGGTTGTACGTCCAGGCCCGACAGCTGCGGCGAGGATGGGTTCGGAGAACCACCATAGCACAGCGATGGGGAGCATGAGAATCCAGAGCAGCCATGTCATGCGCTGAGCCTGGAGGCCGACGAGGTGTTTGTGGCCGGAGCCGTATGCTTGGGCGCAGAGGGTATCGAGGCATGTCGCTAGGCCTTGGACGGGCACGTAGTATGTGATGCTTGCTGTCATTGTGGCCACTGATTGATGTTAGCAAAAAGGAAGTGATGCGATGAGTGGTACTCACAATTGACGGCAGCCAGCTCTTCCATACCCAACCGCCCGACAGTCAACACGCTCGCGACAGTGACAGAGTAATGAAGCAAAAAGGTGACAATCAGAGGTGCAGCATATTGGATCAATGTCTTAGTTTCGCGCTGCCATGTTGTTTCGAGCTTCTTCGCAGCAAGCGCCTCCTCCCATCGCTTGTGAACCTCATCTGGTCCTGGTGTCGGCGGTATCCCATCAAAGCGCACGATCCTGTCGCGCAGAAGCGGTGTTGTCTCGCCCGAGTCTTCAGCCGCGAACAGCGGTCTATCGTGATCACGAACGCGCGTGCTGAAAATGTGGCGATACAAGCGTCCCCAAAATGTAGCATGCCATTTTGTTGGTGGGGTTTTCGAGGGAATAACGTCGTTATCGCGAAGAAGGGAAACCTCTGCACGGTAGGATTGCTCAAAGTCGTGTGGGTTTGGCGCGGGGATGTCGATGCTAGTGGGCGGAACTGTCGAGAAGCCTGAGCCGTATGCTATGCCGTTGGGATGAAATGCCAGCTGTAGATCTGACTCGTCGACGTATCGCGGGTCCTCGACAGCTTCTTCATCGCGATGTTCGTCGCCAGAAGAGCACTCGTCTATGTCTCTGTTGAGTATCTCCTCCACATTCGGAGCCGGGTCGATGAATGGCGGTGGAAATGCTAAATCGTCGGGAATAAAGTCTGCAAAAATAGAGTGACGGCGACCTCTCTGAGTGCCGTCAGGATTGAACGGTGAAGTCGTGGGGAGAGACATTGCAGAGGAAGTGCAGCGCAGCGCAGTGGTGACAGGTGGTGAAACAACATGTCTCTGGTCTGGCCGCATATGTATATCATCGCCAGATAGCACAATGACGTCCCCTCCTCAGAGCAGACAAACCACCCAAGAAAGTCGGTCAACGGCGTCGTGATGTCAATTGATAAGACGTGAGCCTGTAAATGGACCAACGTGTGCGCCACAAACGAGCAGTGTACACCCTCTTGCGTAAGTTAGACTGGAATATGACATACATTAGCTAGTGCATCAAGGTTCGGGCGGCTCGTAACTTTGCCGCCCGGGAGATATGCCCCGAGATAAGATCACGACATTTCTGTTTTGGGGTAACACTGCATGAAACGGTTGAACAGGTCATGTCATTTCTTACCGATGATGAATCCAGATTGTTTGCTCTTCGCCACAGGGAACGTTTCGGCAACTGGCTACATAAAAAATCACCGAGTGAAACCGTTTGCAGGTATATATGACTCGTTTTTTAGTATTGTATCTACAAGTTGCGGGGGGAACCATCATATGAAGAGTCCGTCATTCAACATACCTCCATCTTACAACATGAACAGGATGCAACCACTAGACCACTTCAGTGAAGTGGCACCACCAATGAATCCGGGTCGAGCTAGACTGCAAACTAGTTATATTTGGAAATGCTGTCATCAGTAGCTAACAAGACGCATTTGCGAAACAAAAAGCAATGCTCATACAGATTAATTACGGGTAGCAATGATACCAGGCTGCAAGAGATCATATCGGAAGAATAAACGTCTCACATTAGCATTCACAGGTCACATTGATTCCTTCCCTTGAGCGCGAAATGTCTCGTGATAGCATAAGCATCTCTTGTATTTATCTGTCCAACTTGAATCTGTAGATACTCGACACAAGAAGTATATGCCTCCATCGTTGACACCCAGAGTTTGTTGCAGTTCGAATCTAAAACCTCAGATGAGACAGTTACCACTTCCAGCCTCATTCACGAAACTGCAAATGACTGCGTTAGCTTCAACTCATGCTTCAAGCCTTTAACAATCTCGAGACGCCAGTACTGACCAGTTACCACCGAAGCCGTCATCGCAAACAAAGATTCCATCACCTCGGTCGTTGCATGTGAGTCCCTTATTGCGTAGGTCGTCAACACGCGCCTGTTGCGCGTTCCCGTTGTTATTGTTGTTGTTGCCACCACGCTGGGGCATTGCCAGGCCAAGAGTTGCGAATGCAATGGCGAAAAAGACTTTGGCGAGCATTTTGATTGTGATATGGAATTGGAAGAAATTAAAGAGTACTCGATACAGTTGGACCGGCCAATTAAAAAGTAAAAGATGTTGAAGGGATGATTGGATGAATGGATGGGTGGGTAGTATGAGAAGAAGAGTAAACTTATCAACTATTTTATAGTAGACAGTCGCTGGTCCGTGGAATAAATAAGTCTAAAATCTGCTATATCAGAAGCTTTAGCATGCCAATTATCGAATGTCGCTATGTAACAAATAGTGTTTTATGACAAGGTTTTAAACTTTTAGCAGGGTTTAGAAAGTCTTGGCTTGCTAGGCTTGTATCGCAATGCTGGTAATACGAGTGTTTCAAGTGCTTCTTTAATGTCATCAAACTTACCCTTTCGAGTACTTCTTCAATGTCATCAAACTTACCCTTTCGAGTACTTATTTAATATCATCAAACTTACCCTTTCAAGTAGGTGGCTAAAAAATAGGAAATTAAAACAGAACAGACAAAATCATTAGTCCACTCTTATGCCATACATACTGTAAGATTAATCTAATATTTATGTTAACCACTAAATCAGTACTGGTCTTTATGTAACCCACCTGCCTGGGAGAACTCGTTTTGAGCTCTGTTTGCCCAATCTGATCTTCGGATATAGTCGCTATTACATCGTGGATTAGCTAGAACAGCTGCGATATTGGCTTAAGTGATTGGTCATGCGTTTGGGGCGCCTGTCATACCAACATGGTTGCAAAGCTTGACAGTTGATGTGTTCGTAAAAAGACGAGTTGCCCAGAACTTCTAATTTTCTTGGTCATTTTGGGAGTGACCCCAAACAAGCCAATTACCATGAAAGTCGGTATGCCATTCTTGATCCTGTTCTTCACGATCGTGCCGAGCTTCGTCGGTCCTGTAATTTGGTTCGACTAGTGGATAGTGATGTTCACTCATGGCGACCTTTCAATTCCCCTGTATTGCCATAGGGGAAAGGCGTAATGTGGTTGATGATCTGCTGTGAAGTTTTAGATGTTAAATGTGTAGAAAGGGATGCAGGAGATAAAGATGGAAATTAAATTGTAGCCTAGATGTTCATATTAGCTCAAGTTACCTTTTATAAATGTTGCTGTAAAAGTATTAATAATTTATATTTTCTTAGATGTAGCTTTATATTCCTACTCTTCTTTCCTAGATAAGAAACTTGGGGTAGTTTTTCTTAATTCTGGCTATCGCTATCCTTTCTCTATAACAATTTTACCCTGCAGACGCGTTAAAAGTACATCTCCAACTCTACCATCGTGAACCTTGGCCTTTATCATCATAACAGCCTCCGCTCCTAGTCGCTGTTGTTTCGCCCTCGCTTTTCCTCGGCATCGGCGGTTTTCTTTATCTGTTAAAAATCGTCTTTTTACTTCTCTGACATTCCAAGTTATTAAGATCTCGTGGGTAGACTTTGACGTCCACCTTGCCATATCTGGCACTGTCGGTATGAGTACCACCATTCAATTATACCACTCAAGAACACCTCGAACCACATGGCCATTTTCCTATCCAAGTGTGTGTCGGATATCTCAATCCTGGCTACATAGGGGCGATTTTCGTCAATGAGTTCAAAGCCGAGCCAAAGACTTGGGGAGGATCTGATGGTGAGAGGAGGACTAAGACAGTCCAAGCGAACCTGTCCTACACATGCCCTGCTTCCATCTGAGTAGTCCAGCAAAAGACCTATGAATTCAGGTGATCCTCTCGTCACTCGACAACATGGAGTCAACGCAACGACATTCTCAACGCTGGCTTGAGACAAGTGAAAGTCTTCACAGACATATAGACCCGGATGTAGAGATACAGGCTTAGGCGCATCTAAAACTCTGGGTTGTCTCGGCGCTTTTGAGTCGAATATAAGGCCACTTATAGCAGAGGGGTGTGAGTCGAAAAAGAAGTGACCGGGTTCCCCATTTGCAATATCAAGGAGCTCCCAGCTGCAGTTTGAGAGCGCTGGTGTTACCTGGGCACCCAGTAAATGAAAATGTCCCTTGTCTGTCTCGAAAGCCAGTGCCAGCACCTTCTTCAGCGGTTTAGGATGGCGTACCCAAACGCTTATAATATGCTCATCATGGCCAAGTGGAACATAAATCCAAGAAGAATTAGCAGGAGTCGAATGGTAAAATGACAGATTGTCTCCTTGCGTATGAGTATGGAGGGTGATTGGAGCAGGGTTACAGCAGACTGAGAAGCCAGTGATTTCGGGACGATTGTATTGGAACATAGACATTCGCCGCGGTGCCTTGTCCTTTATTCCATAAAAATTCACACTCCGCGATGGCTTGAAAGGATGACGCGGGATGGCAAAAGAATCTAAAGTGCGTGTGCTATACTCGTGACAACTGTCGCGACATGACAAATAACGTAGTAAGAGGCACTGTGTTTTTGGCATTCTTTAGCCACTCTGATTACCCATGTATTGTGCGGAATGGGTGGCTTACATTGGTATAGAACTCCATGAGCCACTCAGAGTTTCGAATCGGCAATCCTTTCCAGAACACACCAGGTATACAACTTACAGTTGGAGTCTTACCATGCCGACTCCATATCAGTCTCTTTACGCCGCGGTGATCTTCAGCCACATAGACATCCAGGGGTGCTAGCCAGTCGTTCGCCCTTTGAGGCTCGTTAATTAGAGAGCTGAAGTAGACTTCACCTTCGTACGTCACATATGTCCCACGAAATGGAGCCTGCACGGTGAAGGAAGATTGAAACGGTTTCTTGCAGGTGAGCCCCAGTATGTTTGTCCTCGCGGCGTCGTCTTGAAGCAAGTATTGAGCTATCTCCCGTTATAGCTCACCTGCCAGGGTTCCGAAGAGTTTGAGCCGCGACTCTATGGTTTTAAGAAGCCACATGCGCCGCTCTCGTTCTTGGTGGAAAGTAGGCTCGCAGGAATAGGCAGCAGTCTGAAGAAACTCGGCAAGAGGCAAAGGAGTCAGGATGTTCCGGCAAACGCGATGGCAGCCGACAGCCTGGTCGCGTTGATGAACGCAAGGAATAGGGCATGCGTTACACCAAATAAGCCCAATTGAGTCGTTGATTTCTGCATCAGAGCTGTACTTAAACTGCTTTGATTCTTTACCGTCAGGTTTAACTGTTACAAGTCAGTAGGGTTGTTGCCACAATTCTGATACGGAGAATAGTTACCAGCAATGATTGCATCATTCTCGCAAAAATCGAATGACAAATGCCACATCTCCGTGTTAAGCAGAGCCTGGCCATCTTGTACAGGAAGAATTTAGACCAGTATTAAGTAAAACAAAGGGCATCTAATGGAGCGTAGGTGGCTATCAGTGCAATTAAAAAGTTAGGGGTTATGCTGGTTTGCTTTGAACCTGCACTAAAAAGTAAATAACGGAACATTGTTACTCCAGTGCTTATCCGCGCGTATGAGAAGGTCGAGGCAGGAGAAGAGGTTGCATAAGGAACGAACTAGAATGCAAGACGCAGATAAATGTGATATTGTAACTCCTGCAACATCCTTTGTATTTAAGTAAGAGCCCTAAATGTGAGGACTTAACCACAAGTCTCTTTTGATGTATATACTAGCTCGTGAATAGCTCACACGCCGTCACATTGAGGTGTTCTGAGGACCCCTAGGCCGATAAAGCATGCTTTATCTGTTTTGGAGGCATCAAGCGTGTGTATATGTTAACTCCTGGAGTGAAGTTTACTACCCATCTGGCGGAAACTACATACGAGAGGAAATATGACACAGCATGTTTAAAAGACAACAAGAAAACAATAGCAGAATAGGTAGATGATTTGCTTTCTATCCTCCAAACTTAGAACTCTTATCACCGTGAGCAAGCCCTCTTATGACTATCAACGAACGTCAGTACCATACCTGACAAGAAGGTTTCCATCTTGAATTACACTTTTCAAGCATATGACTCAAATGCTTACACAGGACCTTTGTTTTTTCTTTTTTTCTTTTGTCTTCTTGCCCTGTCCTAATGTAAGGTTTCAGCTGGGCATAAAATGCGCTGTTCACTTGCTTCTATCCGGCTTTTTTTCCCTCTTCCCTCCACCAACATCAACACATCACAAAACCACTCAAGTCATTATAACAGCCAACCTTCAAACAATAACCACAAGATACATCGCATATAAGCAATTAAACAAGCCATCGGCTACCCTAATCACAGAAGGGCTATACCAATCTTCTTTAGAGACATCAAGATATCTCTTGATGATATCTACCTACCGTTGAGGGAGTCTCTGATATATTTGGAGGAGGCACTTTTCTTGAGGTGGCGACGGTCTTAAAGGTAGATATCATCAAGAGATATCTTGATATCTCTTAAGAAGATCGGTATAGCCCTTCCGTGATTAGGGCAGCTGATTGCTTATTCGATGGCTTATGCGATACATCTTGTGGTTGTTGTTTGGCGGCTGTTGTGATGGGTTGTGTGGTTTTGTGATGTGTTGATGTTGGTGGAGGGATGAAAACCTTATTATCAGTTACGGTACACGCTTATATCATAAGGCGCAGGTGAAGATGCACAGCAGGCGAAGCAATCGACCCATCACTGACTTAGGTAATAGCGAGGCGAAAGCAAAGTGCAAGCCGGATGACACCCGCACTCCATTGAAGATGTCGGCTGCACTTCCGGAGTATTCGGTGGAGTGCACCGATTGAACCCCACGCTTTAATGCTCCGAAGGCCGATGACAACGAAACAAAAAGGATGAAGAGTCGCTTGACACATCGAATCACTCAAAAGTACCAACATTGACCTAAGCTATTGCTGTGTTGTCTAGCTGTCAGAGACACGCTTCAAAATGTCTACGCATCAGCACTCGGCCTTTGCTTCCGCTCAGTACATTTCGCCCGACCCCATCTTTGAAGTCACTAAGCGCTTCAATGCCGATCAAGACCCCCAAAAGGTGAATCTCGGTCAAGGTACATACCGAGACGAGAATGCTAAGCCTTGGGTCCTACCTTCTGTGAGAGAAGCTGAGAAGTTGATTGCGAATTCTGGGCATGAGTATTTGCCCATTGAAGGCCTGCAGAGCTTCCGCGATGCGGCAAGTAAGTTGCTGTTCCATGACACCACAGCCTATAAAGAAGGCAGAGTAAGTAACACGATACAAAGATTGACGGAGAGTAGCTGACTTCTTGCAGATCGCCACTTGCCAATCTATATCAGGAACTGGGTCGTTGCTCCTGGCAGGTCTTGTTCTCAAAAAGGCAAACTCAGGCATTGAGAACATCATCATCACGGACCCAACCTGGTCTAACCACGATTTGCTCTTCCATGAGGTTGGCTTCAACGTTGTCAAGGCGCCTTACTACAAAGACCGATCCTTTGACTTTGAAGGTTATCTTGGTACCCTAAAGGCAGCTGACAAGCGTTCGGCTGTCGTTCTTCACGCATGTGCTCATAATCCAACTGGCTGCGACCCTACGCGCGATCAATGGAAACAGATTGCAGAAGTGATCAAAGAGAATGGGATATTTCCAATCATCGATTCAGCATACCTTGGCTTCAACTCGGGTAACTATGACGAAGATGCCTGGGCTGTCAAGTACATTATCGAAGAGCTGGGTCTTGAGGCAGCCATATGTTTGTCATTTGCAAAGAACATGGGTCTGTACGGCGAGCGCGTCGGCTTGACCGCAATTGTCACAAAGTCAGAGGAGACAAAGAAAACAGTCTTCTCACTACTTCAGCAATCTCAGCGACAAACCGTGTCTAATCCACCTGTACATGGTGCTCGGATTGCCGCGGCTGTCCTCAGCAACCCCGACACACTGAAGCAATGGCGTCAGGATCTGGTGACGATGTCCTCGCGGATCAAGTCGATGAGAAAGAAGCTTTTCGACGAATTAGTGAGACTAGAGACGCCTGGGGATTGGTCGCATATCGTCAACCAAACTGGAATGTTTGGGTACACGGGGATAAGCAAACCCCAAATTGAATGTCTAGAAGGTCAGTAATTTGCGCGCTTGTAAAGATAAATGCTAACATCGTTCTAGCGAAGTATCATATCTACATGGCGGATACTTCAAGGATCAGTCTGGCGGGTTTGAACGAACACAACGTCGAGTATGTGGCAAAATCTATGGACGAAGTAGTTCGTACTATAAATTAGAGCAAGGGGAACGACGAATGGTCCATTTAGGCAATCTAGAAACTACATTGTATTGTGTGGAGATGATAGAGAATATCAACATGCCTTCCAAGCAGCGGCCAATATGCCCCAGTACAATCGTGATTCTATGGGACTCGATAGCTATCATGACGAAACGGTACACTGAAGAGAATTCCCTCCAACATCCCATGTAAACTTACCCCGGTTCAATTCAGAACTAAAAATCCTCTTCTCTCAAAAGCACACTCGCAATGACCAGACGCGTGTCGTTTCCCCAAAGCACCCGTGTGCGGTGATACCCTCCTGAGACTACCAAGCGCCCTTCCAGCCAAAGAAATGTTTCTATTTCTACACTCCCTGCACTGGTGACACTCCAATATCGGCTCGCCATGCATGATAGCTTCTAGCGTGATGCAAAGAGCGGAAAGACACGCAACCCCTGTCGTCGCTTTGACAAGCCGATGCACAATCCCACGTCGCCGCCATCCAACTACCGCAAATAGTTTAGATAGTCCTGCAGGCATCCTCAAGATAGGAGTAGAACAAAAGAACGGTGCCATTCCCGACGCGAGGCGCAACCAGGCTCCATGTACGAGGTCATGTCTTGACGATATCTAACCCATGTGGGGTTGAGTAACCATCGGGAAAGCATCCCGCCCGTCCAGCGGCTCAGAGTCTAGATTCATCATACCCTTTTCGAAAGCAACCAAAGAAAAGTGACAACATCATTAGGTTATCTAGACACTGTCCGTGTGACCTCTTCAGACACTACCCCGCTCCCCCAGACTCCCCGCGTTATCAATGGAACCAACAGGAGTATCGGTTGGGGTACCGACGGCGTGATGGTGTAAGTTCGGCAAGAGTTTATATGAGGCCACGCCTAGAGTGTGGTCGTGAAAGTCAAAAGGGACGATAAGGAGGCTATCATTGCATCACTTAAGAATCCCCCTCATTATCGATTACACTTTTAAATTCTTCCAACTTCACATACAAGACTAAGAAATTGTCAATTAATTCTTGAAACACCAATTCCTTCACAGTGCCTGACATGACAACAGCGCTTTCGGGCAACATCACTCTCAAGTCCCGGGCAGCCCGGAACTTGACTCTCACACTTACGGCCCCCGGGCCAAGAGTGAGAAGAGAAAGTATTGTTCCGCTCATTCGATGCACATCTACAGCTACCAGCAATGCTGCTGCTGCGCTTGAGGCGACTCGCACAAACACTCCCGTTGTGAACGGAGCAGAGACACCGCTATCAGAACTACCTCCCCTGATTCTTTACCGATCTCTCTTCGTCAACGCTGTTTCTTCAAGACCATGGCTTCTCATTCCTTCCCTTCACCTTCTCCAGAAACTCTCACACGCGGGAAACCCATACCTGTTTAATGTTTCCCGCAATCCGTTGCTTCGAACTATTCTGAAGCATACCTTCTACAAACAGTTCTGCGCTGGTGAGACGGGAGCCGAAGCGCAAGCTACGATGAAGGAATTGCAGGACATGGGATTCAAAGGCACAATTCTCACGTTTGCAAAGGAAACTGTCTTTGATTCCAAGACAGGCAAGGAGCAGGGACACGGCATTGAGACTTCCACCACAAACGAATGCCAGTGGTGCGACAATATTGAGGCCTGGAGAGACGGCACGTTGAAGACTGTCGAGCTACTCCGGGAGGGTGATCAACTGGCTACCAAGTAAGTCCTTGCGATATCGTTTCTGCCACGCCATGAACTAACAGCTGTTTTTTAGACTCACTGGCGCTGGACCTGGAGTCTGCGAAGCCCTTCACAACGACGCCCAACTTCCCAAGCAATTTGTCGACGCTTGCTACGAAATCTCACAAAAGGTCAAGGACCGCGGTGCATACATTCTCATCGACGCCGAATCCCAGCACTACCAATGGGGCATCTTCCGTCTTGGTTTGGAGCTTCAACAAAATTTCAACACCGACGGCAATGTTGTTCTTTACAATACATACCAAGCGTATCTCAAGAGCACTCAAGAGAGTCTCCAGAAGCACCTCCAAATCGCATCCGACAAGGGCTTCACTCTTGGAGTCAAGGTTGTTCGCGGCGCCTACATGTCGTCTGACCCTCGCTCGCTCATTCACGATACAAAGCAAGACACAGACGACAACTACAACCAGATCGCGCAAGGTGTCCTGCGTCAAGATTTCCTTGGCTTCGGTGGCTCCAATGCCAAGCCATTCCCCTCAGCTCAATTGCTTCTCGCCAGTCACAACAAAGAGTCTCTCGTCAAAGCGCACGAGATGCACCAAGAGCGCACAAAGGCCAAGTTACCCACGGTTCCAGTCAAGTTTGCTCAGCTACACGGCATGTCGGATGAGGTCAGCTTCGGGCTACTCAAGCTGAAGGATGATAACGGTGTTGCGCCCGAGGTGTACAAGTGCACTACGTGGGGTACCTTGGGGGAGTGTATGGCGTACTTGACTAGACGCGCTATCGAGAATCGGGATGCAGCCTCGAGGACGTTGGATGAGTACACGGCTTTGAAGAATGAGGCTTGGAGACGACTAGCTTTTTGGCGATGATTGTAAAAGTTATTACGTTGACCACGGGGTCTGATAATTAAAACAATGGAGTTTACACGTAATTGCTAATTCTTGTGTGTCTTGATTGTGACTTGTGGTGTTTTTCTGAACCTTCTGCCCAGTTGTCTCAGGGCCGCATTACCCCAATAAACTCAATTCATTCACCGCACTAGGCAGATAACGCTAAAAATGTGTGCCCTGGTTATCTTACTGGGTAGTCAAGTGTCACAAGATCTCTCTATGCCATGCCTTGAATCTTATCCCCATCACCCATGAACCATGATCCAAGTACACTATCATTGCAGCAACTGAAGTTACAGTAGCGCCAGCAATAGTACCGTATAACTAATAAAACTTGCTAGCCCTCCAAACATCCCTACTAGAGCGAAGATTGTTCTCCACGTCCCACGATCCACACTAGACGACATCACCATCGGCAGCCCTCCCGAGACAATTCGACCCCTCACCAAACAAGACCTAGAAGAGATAACAACCACAGCTGCACCTCCATCTGCACGACTTGTCAACGTCTTTCCAACCAGGGTTTGGTCTATTGGTTTATCTCGTCACACGACTCATTCCTTTGTTCACGTGTCACTTTGCTACCGAAATCGTCTTATCTGCCGACAAATAAGACAGCACTTTTACCGTGTCATACCGTATCTCATTGTACCAGACAACAAACGCAACAATGACAGGATCAGGCAATGCCACACTGACCATCTTGGGCACCGGTAAGCCAATGCAACCAATCATTTCACAACATCAGTCACTCACACATTGTTCACAGGAAACATCACCAAACCCATTGTCAAGAATCTGCTCCCAGCTATCAAAAATGGCAAGACAGATCTCCCTTTCACCAGGATCATCGCTTGTGTGCGGTCAGAAGCCTCAGAGAAGAAACTCAATCAGCAATTCTCAGAGTACAGCACTGCCCTGACTGTGTCGCGCGGTGATAATGTCACTGCTGTGCAGCAAGGCCATGTGATCATTCTGGGCGTTGATCCGGCCGATATTGAGAGTGTCCTCACTCAAGATGGCATTCGTGAAGCTTTATCTGGAAAACTTCTTATCAGTGTCGCTGCTGGCTGGACCAAGGAAAAGATTGAAGCCACCATCTATGGCAGCGAGACGACCAAAGACAATTGGTCTGGTCGAGCATGGGTCATTCGTACACTGCCCAACATCGCATGCATGGTTTCAGAGGGTCTCATCGCCATCGAGAAATCTCCTTCCGAGCCTGAAGTGCCCCAGGAACACCGTGATCTCGCCAAAGCCATCTTTACAACCATCGGCGAAACAGTCGAAGTGCCCCCACGTCTCATGAATGCGACCACCGCTGTCGGAGGCTCAACCCCTGCATTCTGGGCCATCATTTGCGACGCTTTCATTGATGCCTCTGTGGCTGTTGGTGTCCCACGCGCTGACGCCCAGAAGATGATCTACCAATCCATGAAGGGTTCTGCCGCCATGCTACAGAGTGGCTTGCAGCCGGGAGATCTTAGAGATCAGGGAACATCACCTGAGGGCTGCACTATTGGAGGTATCATGGTTCTGGAAGAAGCTGGTGTCAGGGGTCATCTTGGACGGGCACTAAGGGAAGCTGTCACTACGGCGCGTCTTATGGAGACGACCGCACATGTGAATGATACACGCCCTACTTCATAGATCTAGTCAGGTACCATGAAACAGAATATTGTACTAATTCACATGTACGCCACCTATCACGCAAGACCTTTCCAGCTACCTGCTGATACTTATTTTAAGATTACACTAACCCTTTGAACACTCTAGCTACTAACCCATTAAGCCTCTTCTCTACTGCCTGCAGCCATCAAACCTGATGTTCTTTCTAGAATGATGCCTTTTTAGGATGTACGGAAAAGCTTATGGAATCGTGACCGGGCCTCCATGTTAGCGACACACCCAACTCCAAAGGCAGGTATGATCCTTAGTGACCGCAGTATGGTTGCGGAGAACAAGTCTCGCCGGATCTGTGCCGAGCGCTCAATCCAAGGTATACCGCGCGGCCTGGAGTAAAGATCCAATCCCAGCAAGTGTATCGGGGTAGCAAAGAACTGCGAAAAGATAGGCACTGTCAACTGGGATATGACAGCCTTTGAGTGAGGGCTGGAAGACAGGCTATCTGGTATCAGCGATGACAGCCACGGAGCCATGGTGAACGATCCAAAGATTGTGACGGCATCTCTCATAAGAAAAGCAGCTGTGGCAGCCCTCGGTACACCAGGTTTGGCAACAGGCGCAACCTTTGGAGTGAGGACAGGAGACGCGCTGAACATTTGAGCGAAGCGAACATCCTTGAGAACACCAAGGGGAACATTGATGATCATGGTGTTAATAAAGGTGATTGTTCCTACCGCCGCTTTGTGGAATTCACGGGCGAGAGTATCTGAGGAATTTGATACAGCGTATGTAGCTGCGTAGAGAACCCAGACGTAGCCGAATGGACGGCCAAAGGTGAAGCGACCTGGATTTTTGAGGGCATGCAAACTATTGCTTTTCATGCCTTCAGATAGTGGTCTGTTGAAAGAGACCTTTTCAACCATTGACCTACAGATTTGTTAGTGAGGGTCTTGGTGAGATGTAGATGAGTGAGACATACTGGTCAATCACTGTGATGACTGGTGTGATGAGGGTTGCCGATATGGCTGCAGCAGCTACATCGCCAAGTATGGGCTTCCATAGATGATTTCTGCTGAATATTGTTTCAACGACATCTTGGTGTTTTTCCATGACAAAGGTGACTGTGACTGTGAGATGGACTCTGACAAGACTTGAGATCTAGAGAGTGCTATTCCAATATGGTGAACTGCATGGACAAGTCATGCCCCAGAAGAGGGGACTCTATGGTATCACTCCAGCCATTCTTTGGATGTCCAAATCGGAAGTGCTTCCTTTCGGCATGTAGCCATCTCTTTGATCACTCCCCCGTGTTGCATGACAGTGACACTGCAACATCGCACCGCCATCCCGACGGGCAGCGAACAACGGAACCCCACACCGACAATCAGAGAAGACACAATCACCAATCGATATATCGGGAGCGCTGCCGTGTCTTTTATCAACGCCTGGTATTTTCTACTGCGGGCTTCTAGATCGTCCGTGGGGTTTGGTTCAGCGGTCTCGTGACAGCGCCTCTGCAGTCGGATCAGCGCCCGGTCACGCACCCACTAACTTTCACCCCTCAGCGGGGTAACTTCAGTGACAGACGCCCCCAAAACCTTCGGTCGGTACCCCGACATCAGTAAACTTCAGCGTATGAGAGCCTGTGATGTCAAGCAGCATAAAAAAAGCCATTCGCATTTCTTTTTCAACGTTGGACAAATCACTCTTGTTTATTTACTTTTAAAAAACAGTACGAGTGTTTCTTTCTTCACTCTTCCTGCACAAAAGTTCTTTTTTTCCGTCATACATTCACAGCAGAAATGGCTTCTTCCATCAGAGCCTTGACCTCCAAGGGTCGCTTGACTCCCCTGTGTCGAGTCCGTGCTTCAGCGCCTGCCATCTCCCTGCAAAGACGAGGCAACGCCACGACTGTTCCCTTCAGGCTTCCTGCCGCTCGCAATGAGCCTAACGTATGTACACCACCCTAAAACATCCGCGTTCAATTTACTAATCGTCAATCGCAGCCCACATACACCAAGAACTCTCCAGAGAGAGCAAAGGTCGAGGCAGCCCTAAAGAAGCTCCGCTCTCAGCTCCCAGTCAAGAGCGAAATCATCTTCAATGGCGTCTCCCAGCAAATACACGCCAACGAGGATCAAGTCCTCCCCGCAGAGCACGCGACCGTCTTCACAAACTACCCCCTCGCCAGCAAAGAACAGGTCAACGCCGCTATTGAATCCGCCCTCAAGGCGAAGGAAGACTGGCAAAACACACCCTTTGTCGATCGAGCGGCTATCTTCCAGCGCGCCGCTGAGCTTGCTACCACCAAGTACCGCTATGAGCTTATCGCTTCCACCATGCTCGGTCAAGGCAAGAATGTCTGGCAGGGCGAGATTGATGCCGCCGCCGAGCTGGCCGATTTCTTCAGATTGGCTGGACATTACGCTGCTGAGATCATGAGCAAGCAGCCCGAACGCGGCACAGACGGTATCTGGACGCGCATCGACTACCGACCTCTCGAAGGCTTCATCTATGCCGTTTCCCCCTTCAACTTCTCCGCCATCGGTGGTAACTTGATCGCGCCCGCAATCCTGGGTAACGTTGTCCTCTGGAAGCCTTCCCAGTACAACATCCACCCTAGCACCATCATCTACAAGATCCTCCAGGAGGCCGGTCTTCCCAAGGATGTCATTCAGTTCGTCCCTGGTGATGCCGCCGAGATTACCGAGACCGTTCTGCAACATCGCGAGTTCGCTGGTCTGAACTTTGTCGGCTCTTCTGAAGTCTTCCGCTCCATCTACGGCAAGATCGGTCAGGGCATTGCTGAGAAGCGATACCGCGATTTCCCTCGCGTCGTTGGTGAGACTTCCGGCAAGAACTTCCACCTCGTCCACCCTTCAGCCGACATCAACAATGTCGTCAACCACACCATCCGCGGCGCCTTTGAGTACCAGGGCCAGAAGTGCTCTGCTACATCACGCGCATACGTCCCCGAGTCGCGCGCCAAGGAGTTCTTCTCTCTTATCCAGCAAAAGATGAAGGACATCACAATCGGCAACCCCGACAAGGACTTTGAGGCTTTCATGGGTCCTGTTATCCACGGCCGATCCTTCGAGAAGATCAAGAAGATCATCGACGAGAGCAACAAGGATCCTCAGGTCAAGCTCATCGCTGGTGGCAAGTACGATGGCTCTGTCGGATACTTTGTCAACCCTACTGTCTACCAAGTCGACTCTCCTGACCACCGTCTCTTCAACGAGGAGATCTTCGGTCCCGTGTTGGCAGTCCACGTTTACAAGGACTCTGAGTACACTCCTCTCCTCAAGAATATTGACCAAAATGGTGGTGGTCTCGCTTTGACTGGTGCTGTCTTTGCCCAGGACCGTGCTGCTATCCGCCAAGCCGAGGACGCGCTTCGCTACTCTGCTGGTAACTTCTACCTCAGTAAGTCTAATCCACACAACACGTTTCTTGGGTACTGTAGCTAACATATTTCCCAGACTGCAAGACCACTGCTGCGCTCATCGGTCAACAATCCTTCGGTGGTGCCCGAAGCTCTGGTACCAACGACCGAGCCGGCAGCCCCGACATGCTCCGACGCTTCGTCTCTCCTCGACTCATCAAGGAGGAATTCTTTGAGCAGACTGGCTTCCTGTACCCCTCCAACACCCAATAGACTTAGCACGAATATCTAGAATTGTACCAAAAGCTTGGAACTGATTTAATAAAACGTTAATGACCAAAACAATAACTCAATAGTATGCTTGGACGCCTAAACAATTGCTATGTTGTTCAATATGTACATGAAGTGGCAATTATAGCCTGACAATTTCTATCCATCATATATCCCACTTAGAAGCTGAGAACCAAGTCCTTCAACTTTCCAAAGTCGGGTGTACCATAACCAGTGACAGGATCCCACCCAGCAGTGGCATTCCATCTGGCACCGGGCACGACGCCGGATCCTGCAGGCTCAGGCTTTCCAGACTGAGTGTTGTTGCCATCACAGCCAATGGCGTAACCACCGGTGATGTCAGTCAACACCTTGGGTCCATACTTGTAAACAAGAGGGTTCAGCCATCCCAAGCTTGGCTTGCCAGCTCTGAAACGGGCATCGTTGAGTAGACCGACAATGGCAGCCCAAACTGGAGCAGCAGCACTAGTACCTCCGCTTCCACTCTGCTTGCCAGCGTAGATAACCTCATAGTTGGGGGAGACACTATGGCCAGCAACATCAGGGAAACCACGACCTTCCCAGTTGGTGTAAGGGCCGTAGTACTTCTTTGTCTGCTTGGAGACAGTCTTCATGTATGTCTTGACAGCCTTGTCCTGGTAGCTGGGTCGGGGGAAGTACTTGCTGAAACCACCAGAAGAACCTTCCCAGGCGATTTCAGGGGTCACGTCAACGGTGCCGCCGACGGAGGTGACGTAAGGGCAGGTGGCAGGGAAGATGGCGTTGAACTCGACAGTCTTGTGGTCAGGGCCGAGACATCCAGCACCAACGCCGAGATCGCCGGATGAGAAGATGACGCTGATTCCTCGAAGTCCGAGAAGACCAATGAGGTTGCAGGTCATGGTAGCATATTCACGAGGAACGCTCTGTGATGGAGTTAGATAAATCAAGGTTAGAGGACAGAGTTAAACTTACGTCTTCTTCGTCACCATATGAAGTGGAGACAACTGCAGGGACTTCCTTCTGTGATAGAAGGTAGCGGAAGAAAGGCACATAAGGCTCGTTCTGGTTATCGGCAGCAGTTGGCTGGTCGATGTTGGGAAGAAAGGGTCTGTTCAGTGTTAGTCACGGACTGCTGCAAGTTCCGGACATAGGAGATGACTTACGGTGAACCACCAGTGATGTACTGAGTAAAGGGAAGAGGATGGGCAATTCCAACAATGTTCTCGGCATCCAAGTCAGCCTCGCCAAAGTTGTTGTGAGCAGGGTTCTGATCATCAGTGCCATTGCTGATGAGAACAGTAGTAAAGTTCTGCTTGGGAATTCCAAACTTCTCCTCAAACAGGAAAACATCGGAGTAGATGGCGGACTGGCCAAGGAAGCTGCTGAAACCAATAGTGCTTCCAGACTCGACCTTGGGAGTGTAGTCGCCAATGTTGTACATCTGCTTCAAGCATGATGGTGTGATGCTGGTTTGGCATGAAGCGTCGACCGTGCTCTTGGTGGGCTTGTTCTTGCGCTCGGTTAGAGTTCGCGATGGGTGAGTGACAGGGGCGAAAGCCAGTGTGCCGCCAAAATTGGTGCTTGGGTCGACGAACTGAACGTGTTCCGCGACATCATCAGGGATAGAGTAAGACAGAGTTCGCAATTTGGTCTGGCCCTCCTTGGTGTAGTATTGATAGTCACTATCAAGTAGCGCATTGGCACCCTTGACATCGAGAGCAAAGTCGATGAAACCATCGTTGACGTTGTAGTGCTTGACACCCTTTGACTTGAGCCACTTGGTAACACTGGAAACAGCTTCTTTTGAAGGCAAGAAAGCAGTTGTTACGTCCTTTTGAGACATCCACTGGCCATAGTTCTTGCTGTCGGGGCTGGAGAGGTCAAGGAGCTTGGACTCGAGCTGATCGACATTTTGCATGGTGAGTGCGATGCTGAAGACCTGTTGTTTGCCGGTAGAGGCAACACGAGCGGTCTCGTCGACTTGCCATCCCTTTGGCACTTCGGCATGGTGCGAGTATGATTTACCAAATGCAGTCGGAAGAGCCGCTAAGGCCAGCACGAGGCCGCGGGATGAAGTGATATACATGGTGAAGGTTTGAAGACACTTGAGATTCTGAACGAATGAAAGAATGACTGAATAGAGAGTGTGTACTGGATAAAGACAGTTTTCGGTGTTTCCTTGATGATGCAAGAGGAAGAAGAAAGAAGAAGTGGTCGGGCTGTTGAGCAGTGCTTTTATGCCCTACTTTCTATGACTCTTGATGCAGGGCGCCGAAGGAATATTTTTGCTTGAACGTGTACCAACCACTCAATGCTCTGTATTGTGTGTTGAGCAGTGCTTTGGTATTGTGCGTGATCAAGGTGGCTTTTCGTGACCCACTTCCTATGACTCTTGATGTGGAAGCGAGAGGCAGAATTGCGATCAAAGTTGTACGTACCAACTCAAAGACAAGAGAAAAAGTGTATTATCATGGGAACGGTATGTCTTTTTATCTATTTCTTTCAAGATTATCGCTCACATGATCTCTGGGTAACACGGCATCGCCATAGACCATATAACCAAAAAAGACCCTTTGTAAATACAAAAGGCCTCCGGGATTCTTGGCATGAGCTTCTCGATTGGGTCAATTTCCCGTTTGGTGTCGTGCAGATCATGAAGTGACTTTGCCTTTCCGGGAAGTTATCCAGGGGCACGCGGTGGAGACGTGTACGGCTCAACGGCATCGACCAGATGGATATCGCGAGATATAGGCTTCATTGGTTGTAGACATGAACTTGATAAGATGGTTCCACTGACAAAAGTGCTTATTTTTTAAGATTAGGTGATGACAGAACAAGTGCCTGTCCTGGTCCTGTCCTGGTGAGGTTGCATCTAGGTTATGGTTTTCGGCATGTCCGTGGTAAAGCCGCCACAGTATCAACGCCACGATGAGTCACTAATCTTTTCGTCAGTCACATTTACTTCAAACTTTGATGACAAAAATGCCCAGTCTACCCTTCATATATAATTTTATATCAGAATAACCTCGACGAAGAGTGGTGCAGTGGTGCAGTGGTGCAGTGGTAGAATCAATAATCTGCAATTGTGAACCTTGTGTCCAAAAACAGTCACCACTGCTCCACTCTTCGTCACATCCAAAGGTCCTGAGTTCGAATCCATCCACTCGATGTGTGCAAGTAACCAGTGACTGGATAAAAGCCTAATGAAATACATATGCCATGTGTAACAATGTGTTATCATAATATTCCAAGCAAAAATCATCCATGGTTAAAAGTCCACAAGTGAACATGTTCCAAAGTGAATGTGCTTCCAATGTGATGTATTTTTATTTTTATTTTGCCTTTTTTGTTTCTGCTCCTCATTAATCACGTGTCGAAGCTGTCGAAGAACATGACTTCCGCCATTGGAACGTGATAGCTGGGCATGTCCCTGACTGATAATATCTTCGGGACTGACAGTAGGTGGGATTCAGTGGCTACGCTAACCCCAGATTCTGGTGTATCGTCCCATGTCGAATAAATTAGCCACTAACATAAAACATGGGGCTTCCAAACTCGACCGCAACATCGGGAGCTTCCCCGATACGTGACTTTCTCGATATCGTCGTCATGCTAGCATGATTTCGTGTAGATTTTACTAATTTTGGAAACCGTGACAAAAGACGGTATGGACTAGCACCGACTTTGACTGCGGGCAGGAAATAGTATATGTAGACAACGTCTGCCTCAATTCCTCATAGCTTACTCTCCGTATCTTCTATCATTTGAGTACCCAACGCAAACCGCATGTCCACAATGAGTGTCCCCAAATCTGAACCTATTCTAATTGTCGGGGGTGGCGCGTTCGGTCTCTCCACCGTTGTTCACCTTCTCAGGGCGGGGTATCGCGATATCACTGTCCTCGAGAAAGATGTTGAGATTCCATCGCGATGGTCCGCTGCCAATGATCTTAACAAGATTGTCAGAGCCGAATATGAAGATCCTTTGTACCAAGACTTGACTGTGGTAAGCAATTATCCCACTTTGTTCATCTCTGGACAATGTCCTTTTACTTGTTCTAGACTGACACGCCTACCACTAGAAAGCAATCAAGGGTTGGCAGACTCCTCTGTTCGCTCCTCATTTCCACCAAGTCGGCTTCATTCATTGCGTCTCTGGCAATGCTCCGAAAGAAGCTAGAGATACTCTCAACCGTTTTCGGGCCGCCGCAGAGCGAGACCCTCGTCTCAAACCACATGTGACTCCGCTCAATTCACAGGAAGACATTGCAAGTGTCGCGTGGCAATACAACGACAGCTCTTTTCCTGGTTGGAGTGGCTATTTCAACAAGTTTGATGGGTATGCGCATTCCGGCAATGCGCTGCGATCTATATTTGAAGCTACAAAGGCGCAAGGAGTGAAGTATATCCTCGGTACAGCAGGAGCTGTCTCTGAGATTGTCTACGATAACACCTCCACCGGGCGCAAGGCAAAGGGTGTCAGAACCACAGGCGGTCTATTCTACCCTTCAAATCTTGTCATCATCTCCGTCGGTGCAGCAGGTGCGAAGTTGGTTCCGGAAATCGGCACGCAGCTGGTGGCAAAGTCATGGTCGGTGGCTCATCTTCACCTCAGCGATGATGAAACCTCGGCGCTTCGCGGTATACCAGTCACTTATGCTCGCGATTTGGGCTTCTTCTTCGAGCCTGATCCAAAGACCAACTTGCTGAAACTCTGTCCCATGGGCGGAGGTTTCATCAACACCGATCCCAAGACAGGTGTTTCGCACGCACCTGCCGACCCCAAACAGAGCGCGTTTTTACCTGAAGATGATGATAGGCAGCTCCGTGAGCTTGTTCGACAAACCCTCCCTCAATTTTCGGATCGACCCTTTGTCAAGAAGTCGCTTTGTTGGTTCGCCGACACAGCCGACTCGGACTTTATTATTGACTATGTACCAAACACCTCGTCTTCAGTGCTCTTGTTATCCGGTGACAGCGGTCATGGGTTCAAGTTTTTTCCCATATTTGGGGAATGGGTTAAGGATCTACTCGAGTCTGATAAAGGAGAACAGCCTGTTACACGATGGAGATGGAAGGATACAGAAGTAGGTGAGAAACAGGGTGATTGGGGTGGTGCTGTGAGCTGGAGATTGGGTAACTCGAAGGAGTTTGTTGACATTCAGCCAGTTGGCGATCCAAGACTGTAGCATTCTAGACTCTCTCAATATCCTGTTATTTAATCTGATTCACAATAGCCGGGTAGGAATCGTATAGTTGTTTAACAGAATTGCAAACAGAAACCTTGAATGAGATGATCCCTTCTGGCGCGGAATTTTTGACTGGATCCTTCTTGCGATCTATGAGTGCTAGCAAGCCATCTCGGGTTCAAACGCCAAGCACATTTTGGTCTGTTATTGGAGGGACACAATAGCCACTTCTGTTCTCTTTCTCGTTAACTATTTTCTTTGTTTTATTCGAACTGTCTGCATTATGTGACCTTTGTTCTACGCTGACTTGTCGATGTTCATGTTCAAGGTCGCGACATGACCACCTAACTAACTGCTTGTTCTCCAAATCTTTCTACACTGTTAGTTGTTAGTATTGATGTTTGCCAAATGTCCGCTCGTTCAGCTGTTGTCTCTCCCTGAACAGTGAACGAAGCCTTCGCTTTGAACGAATCGTGCCTTGACTATAAAAAGGCCATTCTGTCGCGACATAGTCAGACCTTTTTTCTCTGTAACTCAACAGCATTGGAAACATCAACAACAACCAAAGAAAACAAAGCAACCAAGGTAAGTAAAACATCAACACCCTATCCCAAGAAACCTAACATCGCTCGATCACCGTCAAAATGACTCCCCAAAAGATTGAAGAGCCCCAAGGTCCTCAAGACAATGGCACTTCTGCGTCTACCACTGTCCCTCACGGATGCATCTTTTCCTCTGGTCCCATGTTTGAGGAGCCGGATCTGATGATTGACGACGAGGATCTGATGATTGAAGAGCGTCTCGATTCTGGCGATTCCCAGTACGAGAAGGCCCTGGGAGAATTGGAGGCTGAATCCAAGGCCAAAAAGGCAGGGGAGATTGATGAGGAACAGGGGTGGCGCGACTTTGTCGATGACCTCACTGTCACATGGAGAAACGCCATCGAAGTTGAGACGAGGGCCTTCGAAGTGGAGGAGAAGGCTTATGTACAGGAGAAACAGGCTATTGGGGAAGAGAAAAAGGTCGCTGAAGCAATGACAAAACTTGCTGAAAAGGCGAGAAAGATTGCCATGGAGGAGAAACAGAAAGCCTTGGAGGAGCTCAAGGCTGCTTGGGAACATTTTGATTCCCTTCGCGAAAAGAAGCAGGCTCTGCGGGATGCTTCTTCGAGCGGAACTGCACGAGGCCGATGCCAGCTAATGGATGAAGTGTACTAAGATGGAGCCCAGGACTTGGGTGTCATCTCTTTGTTCTAGTTTTTCTTTCTTCAATGGCCATTTCCTAGTTGGTCACTTCAGGATAAAGAGCTGGTTCTCATTCTTCTGAGTGGCCAACTAGAGTGTACCATTTGTTTGTTGGCTGGTCCAGCAGGTAGTATTGAATTGATTGCATTCTTCCATGAAACCAAATGAAAAGAACAAACGTGAAATTAGATATAAACTTAAACAACTTGTGATGATTGGGTGTCATGAGTGAAACAAGTGCCTATGTTGCTGTAGCATCGAAATGCTATACTAATAAAATCCCTCACTTCCACCAGGACTTTCATGTAGTCCTCATCGCGACCATCATGCCTTTCAATGCCAATATTCCGAATATCTACATTATCAGACCGCTAAGAAGACTATAGAGAAAAGCTAGACTACTGACTGGCCCTATAGATATCCCGCCATATGCAAAGGATTTTAACATTCTCAATGGCCGGGCTAGCCGGGATCATGGAAAAGTGGGGCGGGGCGTCTCCTCTTCAAAGTGCCGGGCCCGCCTTAGTTTCAAGTTTGCTCCTCACAAGATAAGCACTCAAGTCATTCATCATCAATTACTCTGTCAATCCAGGTCAATTAAAGATACCCAATATGGACACTGAATCACTTCTTCTGGCCCTTCAGCTGCAGCAGCAAGACATGCAGCTTTGGGGACAGTCGAGAAAGGGAAAGCAGCGCGAAGGCGAGATCACCGACGCGGATTTGGCTTTTGAGTCATGTCGTCATGAGCTTGATGCAATGACTGCCCAGATTTCTGACCATATCTTGGCGCTCAGCATTGCAAGGGCTGTCGAGTCTGATGGTCAGGTCATCAGAGAAGCTCAATTGGCTGAGGAACAGGCTGCGAGAGATCATGAGTTTGCCCTCATGCTCTCGAATGATCCGAGTGCAGGATTAAGGCCGGCCACGGTGGACATCAATGAAGATGAGCTGACAGATGTCACAGAGGATGATATGATTGATATACTGAGATCATTGAACCTCGGTGACTTCCCATACTCCATGTCAGGTCAACCTGAGTCATCGAGTTGGGCATTGTCACGTAACGAGTCTCAAACGGCAGAATGTATTGCTTGCAACGACCAGTTCCCACCTCTGGCACTTTTTAGGACCTCGTGCTCCCATGAATACTGTCGGGCATGTCTTGTGGGCTTGGTTCGTTCGTCACTCCAAGACGAAAGCTTGTTTCCTCCAAAATGCTGTGGGCAGACCATCCCTATCAAGCAAGGCCGATGGTTTTCTCCACAGCTCATCGGTCAGTTTCAGGCCAAGAAGCTGGAGCTTGACACATCAAATCGCGTATATTGCAGCGAACCTTTCTGTTCAACCTTTATACCACCTGTCTTTATCGCTGGTGAGACAGCGACTTGTCCCAAATGTGATCGAAAGACTTGCATTCACTGCAACGGGCCACGTCACACAGGCGTCTGCCCCAACGATACCGCTTCACGGCAAGTCCTGCAACTTGCAGACCAAAATGGTTGGCAGCAGTGCTATTCCTGTCACAGAGTTGTTGAGTTGGAGACTGGATGCTACCATATGAGTACGTTTTCATTACATTTCGATATGTTTTCGCATTACTAATCTGTATTGAAGCCTGTCATTGCAGGGCCGAATTCTGCTATCTCTGCGGTGGCCGTTGGAAGTCTTGTACTTGCCCACAATGGGAGGAAGCTCGCCTTATCAGACGGGCCAATGTCGTTGTGGACCGAGATGACAATGCCGGCCGTATGAACGCGGCTTTGCGCCAGGCTCGTGTCGAAGAAGAGAGAGTTAACTTGATGGAGAATCACGAATGCACACATGCAAATTGGGAAGTGCGAGCTGGTAATCACCAGTGTGAGCAGTGTTATGATTTCCTTCCTCGGTACATTTTCGAGTGTCCCCAGTGTCATATTATGGCTTGCAGGCGTTGTCGCTTTAACCGGCTCTAAGGGGCTTCCATTAGCGACGTCTGTCTATCAACCGCTCTCGTATTTGGATCAGTACTAAAGTTAAGGATCAATTCGGTCATTTTTTGGATATATCTCACAGACACATGGTTATTTGTCCCTGTTGATCTTATCGTTATCGTGACCCGGCTGATTGCTTATCTTATCGGCCGCAAACTGTTTGTCCCCATAAATTATCTCCAGCTTGGTCTGGATTATGTTCTAAGAGCAGGACAAGACGAGCCGTTGGTGTTGATGATAAAATGATATAAAATGTCCGTAAGATGAGTCATAGTGATACTTGCTGGTTGAAACTTATCAAGTATCTAATTGAACCAGGTGTGGTAGGATATGGTCGATCTCTGTGCTGGTTAACTCGAATCGCACAGGTCACCTCATCTTGACTTGAGAAACCGACAACGGAGTCGCAAACCACCAGATTACGTATCGAATATGATCCTCTGACACTACTAACATACTGGAAATACTCCGAACAATCCATTCTTGGTTCTTTTCTCTCTGGGTACCGAATCAGCGAGATATGGTCAAGACTCGGCCATCATGGCCGAAGATGTAGGGTAACCCATTGGCCAGGACGACTCAGATTCCCCATTATTCTTTACGGAACATGTACCGGTGGCATCGGATTCCCTCCCGGTTGACAGAAACAGACTGATGTCCACTAAATGCTCCCCTAAATTCGGAGCGTTTTTGACGTGTCGGATCAAAGACGCGATGCCAACTAAACCCCACTCCTGGATGAGGAGTCAATCATTTGCTTAATAAAAGAACATCTAATTGAGATATTTCGTATCAATTGCTTCAGACATTCTTGTCAATTAATCTCCAATCAGTAAATAATCACACACAATGGGCTCCCTCAACCCCGAACCATCCCAGCAACCCCATGTCCCCAGGTAAGCTCCCCATTGAACCCATCATCACCATCGCACAAGCACTAACCATCAAAGCCCTGGAGTATGGTGTCCATCAGTCACCTTCTTCAACCACGCAGACGACACAGTTGACCATGACGCACAAGCGAAATACTATGCTCATCTCGCCAACTCGGGCTTGAATGGACTCATCGTCATGGGCTCCAATGCAGAGGCCTTCCTCCTCACCCGGGAAGAGCGTTACGACCTCATTGCCCTCGCGCGCAAGACCATCGGCCCTGACTTTCCCCTCATGGCCGGTGTCGGTGCTCATTCCACAAAGCAGACTCTCCAACTGGCTGAGGATGCACATAAGGCTGGCGCCAATTATTTGCTGGTTCTACCTCCAGCTTACTTTGGCAAAGCGACTACAATGAATGTTGTCAAGCGCTTCTTCGCAGAGGTCGCAGCCAAGTCGCCTCTCCCTATCGTTATCTACAACTTTCCCGGTGTCACAAATGGAGTTGATCTTGACTCTGAGACCATTGTCCAGATTTACGAGGAGAGCAAGAAGTCGCATCCCAGCGGAAAGTCGAACATTGTCGGCGTGAAGCTTACCTGCGGTTCCGTTGGCAAGATCACCCGTCTAGCAGCTCAGATTCCCTCAGACGAATTTTCCACATACGGTGGTCAATCCGATTTCCTCATCGGCGGTCTCGCAGCGGGCAGTGTTGGTTGCGTCGCGGCTTTTGCCAACGTGTTTCCCACTCTCACATCAAAGATCTACGCCTTGTACAAGGAAGGCAAATTTGACGAGGCGCTCAAGTTGCAGCAGCTTGCGGCTCTGGCGGAGAGGCCTTGCAAGGCGGGTGTCGCGTCAACAAAGTACGCTGTCGCTGTTTACTCGGCCAAGTTGGCTGGTGTCGAGGGCGCCGAGGAGAAGTTGGCACCGCGACATCCGTATGAACCTGTTGGTGACGCGGTGAAGCAGGGCGTGAAGAGCATTATGAAGGAGGCTGGAGAGAAGGAGGAAGAGTTGCTCAAGACGTGGACTGATCGTGTCAAGGGACGATTGAACTAGAATAATTGATAGACATTGTTTGAAGAATTGATGAATTAAACAGTAGTAAACTCGTGGTGATTTAATTGGACTTTTGAGACGATAATGAGGATCCCTGGTTGGAGATCAGCGACCAACTTTAGTGGCTCGCTGCATGCATCCGTTGTCCTTCAATGCCCTGTTGGGGCCACTGCATTGCCTTAGACTGTATGTGTCTTGGGACCAACCTGTCAACTTGATAGCCAGTTCACAGGATCCTTTATCATCTTGTCGACCAGTTATCAGTGAAAATGACAGCAAAGTCGGTGTAATCTCCACTCACTTCAGCTGCTGCTGGTGTTATCATCGCCTCCTCCTCCTCCACTCTGTCATCACTGACCAGGATACACCTCCGAGTCTTCCAGTCAAGGGACACCTCTGAAGTGATGTAGTGAACAATAACCCTGCCTGTATACCAAACTAGTTACCTATGATCACCTCCCGAGTCCTCTTTGTTTGTCCTTGCACCAGCCAATGTAGGTAACCTCGTGACCTCTTTGGCGAGCGGCTACACTAACCCCGAATTTATAGCGCCCATTGTCACTGAGGCTACGCTAACCAGAACCTAAAACCCATCCCCGCAAACGTCTTTTCCCTCTCAATCGTTGTCTGCATCAATCAATTGCCTTTTCACTCTTCATTTCACTATCAAAATATGGCTCCTTCGTCATCGCACGCACGCAAGTCATCGGGGACAACCGAATCTGTTGGAAGAGGTGCTGGAGGTCGCGTTTCCAAGAGATCCGATAACGCGTGAGTCCACTGAACATGAACATGAACCCTGTCTTTGTTCCTTGTCTCTCTCACCTTGTCCTCGCCACTCACCGAACAACTTAATTGAGACCATCACCAGAGCAAGGACTGACTAAAGGACAATCAGATGCTCAAGATGTCGAAAGCAGAAAATAAAATGTTCAGGGTCTCATCCTTGCGATGCCTGCAAAAAGAGAAAACTCTCTTGCGAATTCGATCAACGCGACCAAAAGATCCTCGTCACTCGTGGGTAAGTTTTTACCATCAACGCCACGTCAAGTGACATATCACAATAAAACCATACTTATACTGATACCTCGTCAGCTTCATCCTCGATTTACAGCAACGCGCTGCGTCAAATCAGCCCAATGGTGCCCCAACCGAATATGTCACGCCAGGTTCATTGGACACAAACATCAATGTTGGCGGTCTGTCTGATCAAGGTGAGTACAGGGACGTCTAACTCGTATCACTACTGACGTCACAATAGTAGATGCACTGCCTCATGTATCTTCACCGGGTGGCAACATCTCGGTATCACTCCCTCCCGACGACTGTCGACTTGACAGTGGGAGCAGTACAAACAGTGGCAGCAGAGGGCTCGATCCTATTGCTTCCGCTCTCGTTAATCCCTTATCTGCGGGGCAGTCCAAGTTCATGGCCTCAGCACAAGGTCGGGAATGTGAGTACGCGTATCACCTCATTGGAAGAATTCCACTGACATCGCAGTCTACCTTGGGACATCGTCAAATTGGTCTTTCACGCGTCGCGTCCTCAGTCTAACCCACGAATACGTCCACTCAAGTCCAATCGCCGCAGACAACCTCTTGTTTGATGGATTGGCCTATGATCTCGGATGGAATGGCTCTCGTATCGCTCCTGTACCCGAACCCCCCGTCATGCCCAGCCTCGACCATGCCCTGTTCCTGGTCAACACTGTCAAGTTCCACTGCGGTCAATTGTTTCACCTTTTCGACGACGAAACATTCATGGGATACTTGCATGAGTTTTATAATGATCCAACATCCCACATAGAAGCTGCAGACCTCCGATACGTCCACCTACTACTCATCCTGGCCTTTGGTAAAGCCTTTGCAGAGAACAACAACTACCAGTCCAAAAGGCCGCCGGGTGCTGATTACTTTGTGACTGCACTCAGGATATTACCCAGTATCCATATCCTGGTTTACGAACCACTCATATCAACAGAGATTCTTTGCTGTATAGCACTGTACTTTGAGTCCCTCGACTACCGTCATTCGTCACACGGCTTTGTAAGTTCTCTCAACAACACATATGCAGACATCGCTGACAAACTAAGATTGGACAAGCAATGAGAGTTGCGTTGGGTCAAGGCATGCACACTGACATGCCCGTAGATCAACTGGGTGAACGCATAGTCGAGCGAAGCCGAAGGATATGGTGGACTGTCTATGTATTAGACCGAGAGATGACTTCTCTTATGGGCCTACCGCAGTCTGTCCACGACGACGACATTCATCCAGCACTTCCACACTTCGATGGTTCAACACAACGGGCGGCTGCTTTACACATGCAAATCCGGCTATGTAGAAGTATCGCATCCGTCGGTAGAGGTATGAGAACTCCTAAACAGTAGCGGACTTGGCTAATATGGACCAAGGTGTATATGGAGCCAACGGCAGGCTTAACAAGAAATTTCTGCTCAGCACTAAAAAGGTTCTTGAGAATATCGCTGGACTGGCAGATGAGCTACAGCAACAATTTCCGCTCGGCGTCGACAAAGCTATCAACGGAGTTTCGAGAGTGGCAGGCTATCTCCATACTCTTTACCATCAGGTAAACCTACCACCTTTAGGATCACAAGATTAACCACTGACACCCCCAGTGTATCGTCCTCGCAACAAGACCTTTGCTGCTATGTTTTCTCAAGATCCGCTTCGAAACACCAGATGCCATAACAGAAGCGCTCAACTCGTCCCAGACTGTCTGGAACTTGATCAAGATGTGTATCGACTCTTCATACCAGATGATCAACATTCTTGGCTGTTTGCAAAGTCAAGGTCTGCTTGGTAAAATCACTAGAGATTGATCTCGTCTTGAATAAGTGACTAACCATTTCTCACAGAAGCGTTTTTACCTTTCGATCTGGAGTCTTTGTTCGTATCAAGCTTCAACTTGCTTATTGCACCAGTTCTTGACCCAAGATTCTCTGAGCACGACGCGACCTTTCGTCACAAAACGTCCATCATTTTTAGTGAGATGGTAAACAAGGGAAATCTCATCGCTGTGTTTCGTCGATCGGAGCTGCAGCAGCTCGACGATATGCTCAGCAGTCTGTCACGCGATCATGATGATACCACGCCGATACCGATAGATGGCCAAATTATTGGAGGTACGATGCCGGAGGAAGGTGATGGAGTTTTGTTGGACCCTAACGACGACAACGAGACTATGGCATCGCTAGGCCCAGGTATGGATGATTTGGGCATGGATGCATGGTTTACGACTGCGCAAATGATCGACATGGCAAATTCCATCGCCAACAGTGATACGGAGTGGGTTTCGCATACGATGATGGAACACGATATCTGGTGAATGGTGGAACAGTGACGCAAAATGGCTTACGGAGGAAGAGTATTCTTCACGAATGGGATAAAAAAGTGTTTTTATTTGGAGGACATTGTAAACTTGGGACAGTGGCACGGAATGAAGATTGTGCGAGAGCAAGTCAGGCCATTGTAATTCGTATTAGAGTATTAGTTTGTACGAAGCCATTCCCTACACACCAGTAAAGACCGCGACTGGGTATTGATGTTTAAAATACACAAACGACCGAGACCACGAACATGTAAGATCATCCCACAGCTCTTTCCAACTTCTCCTTGAATGCCATCCAAGACCTAGCAATACTTCCTCCACTATTAACCCAATCCTCTTTCTTCCTCTGCACAGCCTCCAAACTTCTCAACGTCTCAACTGCTCTCTGTTCTTGAATGTCCTTGGCCGAGAACCAGGTTCCGTGGAGACCATAGGGCACTCTCTGTGGAAGCCTAACCTTTGCCACGACATCGCGCATGTTCTGCGCGTCAAGAATCCAAAGCTCGGATGCAGAAGAAAAGGGACAGTCGCCATTGGGCAATATCTGAGATTCATCAAAAACATAGAAGAGCAGATAGCCAGCATCCTCTTCTGTAGCACCAGCACGAGGCACAAAACGTGGTTCTTGTGCGAAGTGCCTTGGGGGCAGACGGAAAATCTTGATGGGATCGTTGTTGTCTGTCGAATCAAGAATCTCTCGAGCAGATCGCCTGTCGACACAGCCTGTTACTGGCCTAGTGTTCATCCTCTTGCCTCGCTCAATGAGTGTTTTCGCGTCCATCTTGACGAGAAGATCGACTTTGTCAGCTCGGCCAAGTGCAACGCCAAAGCAGGAGGTTGATGTGCTGCAGCCATAGATATAGCGAGCATCTTGCATCTCTCGGTCTGGACGAACTGATGGAAATTCGAAGGGGATGGTTGAAAGAGCCCATTGGTTCACAACCCTGTTCGTAGGTGTTGCCGACATGTCAAACTCGTAATAGTATAGTCGGCACTGGCTGTAGTCATCTGCCTCGTCGCTTGGAGAGAAGTAATCCTCTCCGTGCACTTTCTCACTAGGTGACTCCAGCATGGGTGCTGCCTCAAAACGTCGAATGTCCTTCTCATCCCATTGGCCAACATCCTCTGTCGCATGATGAGATCTGGGATTGGAACGCCTGGGTTTCGCTGGAGGCTTGATATTCCCAGCCGTGTAAACAACCGTAGAGGAAGTCATGCGACAAGCTAGGAGATTGACAGAACTGGTGCCGTTGACAGATTTTGTGTCCCATGAATTCGCAGTGTGAAAAATGCAACAAGGTGCTGTTTGGAACCACCGTACCTTGGAAGGTTCATGACGTGGGAAAACGCCAAAGCGCGAAGGTTTTGAAGGATCATAGGATACCACTTCCTTATTCTTGGCCAAGTTCAAAGGGTCAAGGGTTAAAGGAAGATCCATTATGATGGTGTGCGCGCGCGATGCTCCAAAGTCGTGCATCATCCTGGCCCCAGATACACCTGGGACAGCTTGGTTGACGAGTCTGCCCGTGGTCGGGGCCTGAACGTTGGTTTTGGGAAGTACAGAGTAGTGCACATACGGCTGTATAAAGGTGTTGTGATAGAGGATCATTTCTCCAGAAATGGGGTCAACCTTGGGATGTCCCGTCGTCCACTCCCTCATTGACTTGAAAATACCATCACCCCCAAAAGGCTCGATCTTGGTCTCTGAAAGGGCTTGCTCAGGCTCTCCTTCAGCGTGAGCACCATTGTACCAGCCGACAGTGTCCAAAGAAGGGAGTTGTATGCGCATAGGTGGGCCACTCTCACATGTTGCTAACGCTCGGCCATCGTGGTATAGAATAGCCGTGTTGGCGACACTGGTACGCTTCAGGGCTTGTTGTGATCCAGGAAGGTTCGAAAGAAACACTAGAAACATTGTCCTGAAGGTAGCAAGCATAATCTTCAACAATGACGATAGAGGGTTGACAAGCGTAGTGATGCTGGGCATGATCGGGGACATGACAGACGTCGTCTTTCTAGACAGGTACAAGTCTGTGAGGATGTACTGATTCACAAACTCGGGAACGATCTGGCCATCAAAAGTCCCCTTCCTAAATAAGACGCCTGATAGCATGCCGTCACCATCAAACCAATGTGCATCTCTGCCGAGATCCTCGTGGCTGACTGGATTGCCTCCGTTGCGAACATATTGTCCCCCAGTGAGCTCTGGAGGGATGCATCCGCTATAAGTGCATGGTGTGAGATTGAGAGTTTTGTGAATTGGTGCAAAATTACCGATAAGATATCTGTGAGATGTGAGTATGTTTGCTATGGAAGTTTTCTGTGAAACAGACTTACGGATGACGAAGTGGTTGTGGTGGTGATTGCTCTATCGGGTGAGACATTGATACCGTTTCAGGTACAGTCTTCTGGAATGAGTCCATGACGATTGTATGAGTTGATCTTGGAGTTACCTCACTCATACAAAACCATGAAGAAATAAATATTGCAATTATAACAAAGATTGCCAAAATGCATGGTAGATGGGTTGGGTCAAGACACGAGACAAAGCAGTCGCATCCAGAAGGGTATCAGACCAAAACCACGAGCATCCATTATCACTACAATCCACTAGGGGGAAACCCTTCAAGCTTGATATATACTAACCCAACGGGTACCGGCTATCCCGGCAGAAAATGGACATGTCCATCGATCAAAGAATGGCATCAAAAGCAGGTAATGGAGGAATCGGCAGTCCAAACCACCCTTTTCGTGGTGATCTCAAAATTGGGTACGATATCACGGCAAACTCCAAATGACCGACGACAAGCAGGGATCCTCTTTTTTTCGGCTCGGTCTGTCTCAGGAACGATGACAAGTAGACTAGACAAAAGAGGGCGAAGCATAAAGGCTGAAAGGGTTGAGGAAAAAAAGTCTTGACGTCAACGTTTACCTAACACGGCAGGGGTACGTTTGTTTTATCAGCACAACAGTAGCGGAACTTGCGGTAATTGTTAGTGTCAACTCAACGTTCCAATGTCGCTCTGAATTCTCCCCTAACAAAGGATACGTAAACTCTTTTTGCACGGTTCACACTCTCCTTATTATTATTTTTATGACTCGATTATTTCGATCTGATCTCGATAATTCCCTGATCTTTGTTGTTTATTGACGTCGTTGGCTTCTATCCTTTTTCCCATCCTGTCACATACACACAGATAATCGTCTTCACAATGGGCTGGGAATATGCCCAAGTGTACGTACCTTTTTTTTTCTTTCATCAGCCAACAAAGTGAGGCCTTTTGCTCACACATTTGGATAGACATCTCAAGTACACGATACCGTTTGGTGCCGTGCTGTTCGCCGTGTACAGGCCATTGATGTCACGGTTGGACATTTTTAAACTCATATTTATGATAACAGTGAGTTTTTATCTCTCATCTCTAAATTGAGTAATTTGTGAGCTAACATTTTGTCTCTAGACTGCCGTGGTTTCTACAATGTACGTGCGCTGCGCAAAGTCCATATTATCTCAGCTGACATTATAAAAGTCCTTGGGACTCTTATCTCATCAGAAACCGAATATGGACATATCCTCCAGGAGTTGTTGTAGGGTGGACTGCGTGGGATATCCCCGTTGAGGAACTGTTCTTCTTCGTGATCCAAACCCTCAACACCTCGCTCCTGTACATGCTTCTTAGCAAACCGACATTTCATCCGGTTTATCTCAGCAAAGCTAGTAGCTCTGGAAAGATAGCTGGACAAATTCTGTTTGCCTCGGCTATCATTTTCGGATTGGTTTCTGTCCGGAGTGGTGGTGAGGGCATGTACATGGGCCTTATCCTGATCTGGGCTTGCCCATTCCTCCTGTTTCTATGGTAATATGCGCCCGACTTATTTTATTTAACTGAGATACTGACCTAGCGCAGGACTATTTCATACCAGTTTATTGTGAATCTCCCTTGGACCAATACTCTGCTTCCAATTGCTCTGCCAACTGTGTATTTGTGGGTTGTTGACACTTTTGCGTTGCGGAGAGGAACATGGAGTATCACCTCGGGCACTAAATACGGTATTGTGCTTTGGGATGGCTTGGACATTGAGTAAGCTTGTCTTCCAATAGTGAAATGAGAAATGCTAACAGATCTCAGGGAGGCGGTTTTCTTCCTTCTTACCAACACCTTGATTGTCTTTGGCCTTATCGCAAACGACAACACCTTGGCTATTCTGGACACATTCCCTGAGCATTTTCCCAAGAACAAGGGTTTCCCAACCCTTGGATTGGTCATTCGAGCCCTTCTTTTGCCAGAAGACAAATATGACCAAGAGAGAATATCAGGCCTGGTAAGCGCAGTTGACCTTCTCAGGAAGAAGAGTCGCAGCTTCTACCTCGCTAGTGGCGCCTTTGAAGGAAGACTCCGAATTGATCTCATCCGTCTTTACGCTTTCTGCAGAGCTGCGGACGATCTTGTAGACGAGGCACCTTCTGTTGATGACTCCAGAGCATCCATTGAAAAGTTGAGGGAATTTTTGAACATTGCCTATAAAGAAAACGAAGATGAGGAGATCTCGCCCCGACTTCGCGAATTTGTCACCTCGAACTTTCCAGAAATGTTCCACATGGCTCTCCTTCAACTTCCAACCTTTTATCTACCAAAACAGCCTCTTGATGACTTACTCAAGGGATTCGATACTGACCTTCTCTTTGACCGAAAATCTGGCAAGTTTCCCATCGAGTCTACTGAAGATTTGGATATCTACGGTAGCCGTGTAGCTGGAACAGTTGCTGAACTTTGCAACCATCTCATTCTTTACCACACTCCTGAGTCAGTGTCTCCTGAAGTTCAGCGCGAGGTTGTTGCCTCTGGTCAAGAAATGGGCATTGCACTTCAATACGTCAACATCGCTCGCGATATCAAGGTTGATGCTGAGATCGATCGCATCTACCTTCCTCTCTCCTGGCTTAAGGAGGCTCAACTCACACCTGAAGGTGTGATGCAGCAACCATATGGTCCTAAGATTGAGAGTCTACGCCAGAAGCTTCTTGATCGCGCTTTTGAAAAGTACGATGCTGCCAAGGGAGCAATTGACAAGCTTCCTTCAGAAGGAAAAGGCCCAATTCGAGTTGCTGTCGAGAGCTATATGGAGATTGGACGTGTGCTTAGAGAAACGGGACCTGTTATGAAGAAAGGAAGAGCTACTGTTCCCAAGTCGAGACGCATTCGGGTTGCTTGGTCTGCATTGAATCGCTAGCGGTGCATTGTGGGTGGATTTAATACGTGGTTGGATAATATTTTAGACATTCTTAGATTATTGATTTCATCACCTCTCAATTGTGTTGTTCTTGATCTCCCACGACTCAATTTAAATTATCTTTATCATTCTCTATCTTTTTTGTCTTGCCAAGAACCGTGAGAGTGGTTGGGACTGTAACTTTGAAGTTGTCAAAAAGCCAGATTGACAGATCTTGTCTAACCGAGACCACCAATCATAGAACACGCTTTCATCCGCTAAAGCATGTCCAAGCCATGATAGTCAATGATCAACAGACCATGAGACAACTTCGAACAACGCAATATCAGTAAATGACTCACAAATATACTGCGCCTCGATAGCAATCCAGGGTAACATTCACATGGAAAACATAACGAGTCCGAGTCCGAGCCAATTTCACGACAAGAGACAGAAAAGTGGGTAAAACAGGAATGGAAGACGTCATTGACTCTATACTCTCAGCACATCAAAAGTCTTTGTTCGGGTGAAGCGGTACAAGTTCTCAAATCCATTATTCTTCACTGTTTTATACCGCAAAAATGAGTGATATCAAGCAACAGCAGAAATCAGTTATTGTCATAGGTATGATCTATACATATTGTCGATCACTCGAGCTAACCAACTCCCTAATTAGGTGCTGGCGTTGGTGGTGTTTCAACCGCTGCGCGACTCGCAAAGGCGGGTTTCAAGGTTACCATTGTTGAAAAGAACGACTTCACCGGTGGACGTTGCTCACTCATTCATAAAGATGGCTACGTGAGTTTAACTGTCAATTGTGTTCTCAGATCTGGACTAACACCTCAAAGCGCTTTGATCAAGGCCCTTCACTGCTTCTTCTTCCTCGCTTCTTCCACGAGATCTTCCAAGACCTAGGAACATCTCTCACAGCTGAAGGAGTCGAGTTGTTAAAGTGCGAGCCCAACTACAACATTTGGTTCGGCGATGGCTCATCCTTTGAGATGTCAACTGATCTCACCAAGATGAAGAAGGCCATTGAGGCTGTCGAGGGCATTGATGGTTTTGAGCGATATCTTGGTTTCCTCCAGGAGTCGCATCGTCACTACGAAGTCAGTGTCGAGTCAGTTTTGCGAAGAAACTTCCCCAGCATTTGGAGTCTGGCACGTCCTGAAGTTTTGCTCAATTTGTTCAACATTCATCCGCTTGAGAGCATTTGGACGCGTGCTAGCAAGTACTTCTGGACTGAAAGACTCAGGAGAGTCTTTACCTTTGGAAGCATGTATATGGGCATGAGTCCCTTTGACGCTCCCGGCACATACAGCTTGCTCCAGTATACCGAGCTGGCAGAGGGTATCCTATATCCCAGAGGTGGATTCCACAAGGTGAGCTTGTTCAGTACTATCCACTAATACTTTTTCACTAACCACATTCCAGGTTGTTGAAGCATTGGTCAATGTCGGCCAAAGACTAGGCGTTGAATACCGTCTCTCAACTGGCGTCAAGTCCATCTCTATCGACCAAGCAACGGGCAAGGCTAACGGCGTTGTCTTGGAGAATGGCACACATTTACCCTCAGACATTGTAATCTCAAATGCTGATCTCGTCTACACCTACAACAACCTGCTACCCAAGACAAGCTACGCCGACTCACTATCAAAACGTGAGACATCATGCAGTAGTATTTCTTTCTATTGGTCCGCATCAAAGATCATTCCTGAGCTCAACGCCCACAACATCTTCCTCGCCGACGAGTACCAGGAGTCATTCGACAGCATCTTCAAGGAGCACTTGATTCCTACGCAACCTTCTTTCTACGTCAATGTCCCTTCGCGTATTGATCCTTCGGCTGCGCCTGAGGGTAAGGATGCTGTCGTTGTCCTGGTCCCTGTTGGCCATCTTCTCTCGGACTCTGCCGGCACACATCGCGGTGCTTCTAAGTCTGGGAGTTCCAATATCACTGGTGGTGGCGGCCAGGATTGGGAGAAGATGATTTCTCTTGCTCGTGATACTGTTATCAAGACCATGCAGGCGAGAATAGGAGTGGACCTGGCCCCTCTTATTGAGAATGAGATAATCAACACTCCTTACACATGGCAGGAGAAGTTCAACCTCGACAAGGGTGCCATTCTAGGTCTGAGCCATTCCATTATGAACGTTCTTGCCTTCCGTCCTGGTACACAGCACTCCAAGTACAAGAACCTCTATTTTGCAGGTGCCAGCACACATCCTGGTACTGGTGTTCCAGTCTGCATCGCTGGCAGCAAGATTGTTGCTGAGCAGATTATGAAGGACTCGGGGTTCAAGAAGCACCAGATCCCCTGGGCTCAGGAGACATCCAAGTCCCCAAAGAGTGGACTCGACAAGCTCCACGACTCATCACTAACACTGTTCCAAGGCTTTTTGGGAGCTTTGGTTGCGATGTTGTTGGCTTACTATTACATGTTTATTGCTGCTAATTAGCGACCTTTGGCTATTGACGATTGATGTTGATATGCATTCATCTCGTATGGGAACTGGTAGTTAGAATAATACAATCTTCTATTGACTTCAACTAAAGATGCAACTGAAAGTTAATCGATGTTGTTGCGTTAGCTCATAAGCATAAAGGGACTTGACATGAGCTAACTCGGATAATACTCGGCCATCAAGCATGAAGTGACCATTGACTTTGGCTGTTACCATCGTGATCACTCGGCTGCTACCGTATAAATCATGCGTGTCGTCATTCTGAATCAAATGGTCGATCAGCCTTGTGATTCTCGACTCGAAGATCTAGCCAAGTGGCCCATGCTCCTCGATTATTGCCCGTTACAGATCGACGCTACGGTTACCGGCAACTTTCTGGCAGGCCTGGACCGTCCGGGCATAACCCGCGTGGTGAAAACGTGAGGGTGTGGGCCAGCTTGTACGTCGGCGTCATCGACTCGATAGACGTCCATCGACTGGAGACAAACGTCGCATCTACCATCACTCAGAAACATTACAATGACGACTACATAGTCGGCAGTTCGCTGCCGTTTATGCTCGGCTGGCTCGGTATGAAGTCATCAGAGGTTTGTTTGACACACGGTTTGAAGATTCTTGGCCATGCACGATGGCATTTAAGGGTTTAATAGAGCTGCCACACCTCCAGACAGATCATTTTGTCTTGGCTCACTAACACGGTAATACATCCGAGTAATACAGCACAGCAACACAAGTATTCTCTTGCTCGACAAGAACCAACTGTCGCGATGGCTGAACATCTCCATGCCCGTAACGATGCCTTGAAGACCAACGGTAAGCTACTCTGAACTGCTGCAACGGATCTGAACACCACTAATCAGCATTTAAGGCTTCACTTTCAATGGTATCAGTACCCAGATCAACATCACCCCACGAGGTTCCGACTGGTACTTCACCGTCTGTGCTGTCATGACAGTTTCCTCTATCATCTTTGTCGGAATGGGATTTAGGAAGCCTCGAACCCACCGCGTCTTCCACTACATCACCGCGTCTATCACCATGGTTGCAGCCATCGCATACTTCACCATGGGTGCCAACCTGGGCTGGGCTCCCACCGAAGTCGAGTTCCATCGCCGAGACCACGAGGTTGCAGGCAACTATCGCGAGATTTTCTACGTTCGATACATCGACTGGTTCATTACCACCCCTCTACTTCTCATGGATCTCCTCCTCACCGCTGGCATGCCTTGGCCTACTGTTCTTTATGTCATCCTTGTTGATGAGATCATGATTGTCACTGGTTTGGTCGGCGCTTTGGTCACCACCTCGTACAAATGGGGATACTTTACTATTGGTACGTTTGACTTTATGATCTGAGTAACTCACAAGTATATATCTAACATGTCACTTAGGATGCGTCGCTCTGGTCTACATTGTCTACCAACTTGCCTGGGAAGCTCGAATTCACGCCAACCATGTCGGACCTGATGTTGGCCGAGTCTTCCTCTGGTGCGGTTCTCTGACTGCCGTCGTCTGGATCCTCTACCCAATTGCCTGGGGTGTCTGCGAGGGTGGTAACCTTATCTCTCCTGACTCTGAGGCCGTCTTCTACGGTATTCTCGACATCATCGCGAAACCTGTGTTTGGAGCGATTCTACTCTTTGGTCATCGCAACATCGACCCTGCTCGTCTTGGACTGCGAATCCGAGATGTCAACGAGCGAATCGTTCCAGAGGGTCCCAACGTCAAGCCTGGACAGCAGCGAAATGCCGGCAATGTCAACGCCCCCGAGGGCTCGACCTCTGCTTAAACCTTCGCTTGAACTCTTGAAGAGGAAGACGGACTTCTCACAGACAAAACTATTGGCAATTGCTGAAACGACAAAAGCTATCGGACATCAGCTTAACTACCCCGTCAAGGTAATCCTGTGACTCGATGTAGTCATGGCATTTGACACTTTTCATTACTTTGTCGGCTCTTTACTATGGAGAATTTGTCACTACACAAACAATAGTCTGATGATACCCTGCGGTCTTTTTGGATGGCAAATGTGGCCCGGCCAATGCGGATTCAATAGTTTGGGTCAAGTTCAAATATTATTAGATGTTTAGTTAATACTGTAATAACAATAATATCTCGTTTTTATTATTCTAGATGCCGTCATCATATTGTTCGGATGACACAATGCTTCAAGAGTTTGGGGTATAAATTCGCTATTAAGTCAAGTTGATCAGTCTAAAGCATACTAAAAACACTACCGCTGCTCAGAACCTCGTGTGTCTATACATACTCTAATCCATCTTCCTCTCTTCACTCTTCGGTTCAATAACCTCCTGAGGTGTTACAGCCCTGACTGGTGTTCCTTCCATAAAGGGTGTAATGCCGCCATTCATGTAGTGGTCCTCCCATTCAACATCGCTGAGGTACTTGAAATCGAGACCTCGGATCTCATGCTCCTCACTCGCTCTCAGATGCAGTCCAGGGATCCTGTTAATGACGAAGAGAAGCAGGCAGGAGATGGCAAAGGACCAGACCGCGCACGTAGTAGCACCAGCCAATTGCAGTCCCATCTGCTTGTAGTTACCGTCCCACCACCCTCCAGCGTATGAATCTCCAGATACTCCGTCCAGGGCGGGGACAAACTTGGCTGCGAAGAGACCTGTCAAGATATCGCCGATGAACCCTCCAACGCCGTGGATGGCAAAGATATCCAGACCATCGTCGATCGAAAGGAGGTACTTGTACTTGACAGTGTAGAAGCAGCCGACAGTAGTAACCAGACCAATAACCGGTGCCACATAAATGGGTGTGTAACCTGCACAAGGTGTGATACCAACAAGTCCAGCAATAATTCCAGAGCAGAACCCAACAAGACTGAACTTGCGTGTGTGCAAATATCCTAGGAGAACCCAGCCGAAACCACCAGCACATGCCGACATGTTCGTATTGACAACGACATAGATCGATCGAAGGCTGAGATTAGCTGTGCTGCCACCATTAAATGCGAACCAGCCAAACCAGATAAGCACAGTGCCGAAGCACATAAGCAACGGGTTGTGAGGTTTGTAATGCACGGCTTTCTTTCGGTCGGTAACAGTGGCATCGGGGATTCGAGGACCTAGCATCATTGACCAAGCAAGGGCTCCAAAGCCACTCGCGATATGGACGGGTCCTGAGCCGGCGAAATCGTAGAGGCCGAGTTTATAGAGCCATCCGCTTGGGTTCCATTCCCAGTACGCGAGGCTATGGCAAAGGTGTTAGTTTCTAGATGGCGCTCAGAAATGTTGAACGTACATGTAGTATACAAATGTAGTCCAGCAGAGAAGGAAGACCATGCTAGGCCAAAGTCTGCCTCTCTCCAACATGGCTCCAGCCAAGATCATGGCAGTTGCTGTGACGAAGGTAACACCAAAGACGGCATAGAGAAGCTCAGGGATGTCGCCATTCGCAAGTGACGGCTGAGCAAGGACGTTGCGGAAAGCCGCCAGTGAAAGATCGCCAAGGATGGGGTTCGTCGTGCGGCTTTGGTACAGGGAATAGCCGTAAATCCAATACTGGATACCGACCGCGCAGGCGCAGAAGAGAGACTGCAAGACCATTGTCAAGGCAGCCTTTCGGCGATGCATACCCGCATACTACTGAGATTAGACATGTCCATTGAGAGACAATTGAGAAACTTACCAGGAAGCCGATGGCGGGTGTAATCTGCCAACAAAGGATCGTGCATACTAGCATCCAAGCCAAGTCTCCCTATCCTCTGGTTAGATCTGCAAGGCAAAGCTGATTACTAGCAAGTACTTACCTTATCGTATGGTGCATTCAAGTCCTTGGTGAAAGGATCACCACCTGTCGGGTCGACAGAGTAGTCAGGCCACTCAGTGACCGGTGTGATCTTGGAACTAGCCATTCTGCAACAGATTCAGTGTTGACTTGAGCTGCTGGGGATTTCCATTCATCGTGCTAACGTTCTCCATGGGGTTGATATATAAACCTGGGACAAATGAAGCTCGGGATCTCGATATCTGGGAGATTGCTGTAGTGTTTTGCCAAGAAATGGATATCATTGCTTGTTCAGGATCTTATTACCCTTTCCGGCGAATTCTCGCGAGATAAGGAGTGTCGCACCAAGATAACCACCACTCTGAACTTGTGGCGTTTACAGTTATCTTTAGGCATCGGGAGTTGGTGACATGTGGTTGGTCGAAGCGTAAGATCGACATCAAGATAACGGGCTAACGGCTGAAGAAGACCAAGACAGCTCAGCTTGTTTGAAATTCCGGAAGCCGAGTCAGTTGCCGTGAATTTACAGAAGAATCACTGTTTATATTTGACTATCATCAGGTCGAGTCTTTAACAATTCATGTCTTTATGACTTGCTTGAGGCAATTGTGCTGAAGCTCCTAGCTTTTGCATGCAGCGAGTTACGGATATTGGCACCCCCCTGCCTGCCATGAGAATTAGAGGCCCTGCAAGGGGTTATTTAATCCTCGGTACTTTGCTATGGCCTTATCTCTACGCCTCCCAGTTGGTACGCTAGTGAACAAAACATGGAGGTGGAGACTGGGGTTAATTGGCCAAGAGGTCTGAGATGCTCATTTGAACAGGGAGCTAATCTAAGCATGGCTTACGTTCACTATCAACAGTGAAACAAGGCAGATAAGAAATATGCTTATCGTCTTAGGACCTCTCAGGTTCGCATAAAGACCGGGCTAAACCCCTACCCTGTCATGCCCAGCATCATGCTCAATAAGAACAGTGTTTGGTACCAAAGGCCCGGTTTCGCACATATATACTCACGCTGCTCACTCAGTGCGTGCCGTTATTTGCGTTGATCAACATGTTCCCCTGCAGCTAAAATAACCCCAATATCTATATCCCCGCTTATGCTCAAGAGCGCATGATTGCTTGTTATCCAGGTTGATGCCCGTTTGTTATTCATCTGACGCAACCAGTCTTCTATGGTTGAAACAGAAGCAATACAACCATCATACCCGATGGTAGAGATGAAGATTCTTTCGCTTTTGGGTGTCTTGGGGTCTTGAGGCCCAACCTTTACACGCCACGGTTACCATTCTACTTTTCAGGGTATTGCGGATTAATTCTTCAGTATTCTTCACCGACTTCAATTCCAGCTTCATTCCTCACGCCAATTGTCGCTTCAACATAGAATGGTTTATTGATCATCCGGTTATGTCGGCATTAGTCAGCGTCTGTCATCATATATGTAAGGTACCACTAGCGCAGCCCTTGTAAGACGAATGCTTCATCATGATTACGTGAAGGAATCTCAGCAACTCGGTTAAATATTTCTTTGAATCGTTCAATATAAGTAAGAACGCACAAGACGTTGTAGATCCAGTCAGTCCTAATTTTGCAGTAAACCCATCACGACCATGGGAATTACAATGAGGCAAGCCAACAGCCATGAAGCTCGCGACGGAGAGATCGAATCTAGACCCAGCTTTGAGCCCACGGGTCCTCGATTTCAGAGCAATGACTTGCCTTTCGCCGGACGTCTCGGTGCCAATCAGGCGTATGTGGTCGATGGTACCACAAGTGAAGATGAGAAGTTACTCGAGCACCAACCTGATGCTACACCACATATGTCATTTAGGGAATTAGTCGACGTCCGTCCTATAACCAATATCGATTTATGGAAGGCAGCAATGATAGAAGGAATTGGTAACTTATTAATATCACCTCCTCAATGAACCACAAGCTAACTCAAAACAGGTACCTTGTTGTCTGTCTTCGTTACAATATGGGCGAGTTCTTCACCTGACGTGATACCTGCTCAACCGACCAGGCAGCTAGGAAATTTCGACAATGCCGCCTTTATAGGTCCGCTTGTCGGTGGCATAATCAATGTGATACTTATTACACTATTTATCACATGCTTTGGTGCTGTATCAGGTGCACATTTCAACCCACTCATCACGTTCGCAACGTTTTGTGCTCGTCTTTGCTCCCTCCCACGTATGATCTTATACATACCAGCCCAGGTTGGCGGCGCTGCGCTAGCTGGTCTATTGGTCAGAGCTAGCTGGGGAGGCCGAGACTTCAAGACTGGGGGCTGTTGGCTTTTCACCGAGGTCGTGCCAGCAAGAGAGGCTTTCGTCATTGAACTTGTCTTTTCTACCGTCCTCTTATTCCTTGCTTTTGGCGTAGGGTTGGACCCAAGACAGGCCAAGATAATAGGGCCAGCGCTAGGTCCATTTCTCGTCGGACTTAGTGTTGGCACAATGAGCTTTGGAAGTGCATTTACTAGATATGGATATGGAGGTGCTGGGATGAATCCCGCGAGGTGTATGGGTGCCTTTGTCGGTAGCAGGTTCCCATCTTGGCATTGGATACACTGGTATGTCCTTCTCAAACTTCCAAAGACTTCCTGTCTGAATGCTAACACTCACTAAAGGGTAGCAAACTTTATTGCTTGTATTGCCCATGGCATCTGCTACTATTTCATTCCCCCATGGACACAAGTTAAGGGATAGTGTGCGAGATAACAACGGACGTCTCTTTTGTCATATCTACACCTTATATTTCGCTTAGCCAAGAGGTGACCGTGACTACCCATTCTCAGATCAACAGAGTTTGCCACTGCACTGTATGCACCCTCATCCTTTGGCTCGCCGGAAAGACCTGAGCATGGGAGACGGTCAGATCTGGCTTTGAGAGGTGGCTTAGAGAACCAGTGGCTTAGCATGGGAGAGGAATCTTCTGGTCGACTGCTGATCTTCAAGCTGCGACATTTCTCAACGAGGGAAACTTTAAATATTCTCATGAATTAACATCATGAGAGACGGTAATCATTTATCGCTCATATCCACCAACACCTTTACTTGGTTATTTTTATCATGAATCAGCGCCTTTATTCCATCTTCCACGATATTCTCGAGCTTTATCTTTCTTGTGATCATCTGGCTAGGCTTTATAGCACCTGTAAATTCTGTCAGCTATCAGTATCAAAATTGCAGCTTGATATCTTACCTGAAGCAAGGTTTGCGATGACGGCCTGGAAGTCTGCATGGGCGTATCCCAGAACAGACTTGTATGAGCTTTCCTTCATCGTAATCCAGTTTGGGTTGAAAGGAATCTCCTTCTCCCAGATGGCTAGATTAACCACTGTACCCTTAGGCCTGACGACTTCACATGCGCTCTTAATACTGACGGCGTGTTAGCAAAGCGCATCCGTATGGTAAAGGAGACTCACCTCATCGGTACACCGGCGCAGTCAAACACAACATCAGCACCCTTGCCATCAGTCAAACCGAGCACGATTTCATTGAGGTTCTCCTCGATCGGATTCACAACGCGCGTGGCACCAAGCTCTCTAGCAAAGTTCTGTCGTGAGGTAGCGACCTCTGAAAGAATGATTTCGCTGACACCCTTGGCTTTGAGACATAGAATCATGGCCAAGCCAATTGGGCCACCTCCGAGGATCACAACTTTGGAACTGGGGTTGATCTCTGGTGCCGCAGTCATCGCATGCCACGAAACAGAGAGAGGCTCAACAAGCGCTCCAATCTCTAGAGGCAGATCTCGAGGAAGAGGATGAACATGTGTGGCATTGACGCAAACAGATTCGCTTAATCCTCCGCCACTCCCACTCAAGCCTATGAAGCCACCACTGTGACAGACATTCTCGGCGTGGTTGTGACAAGCTGCGCAGTGACCACAGAATAGGGTTGGCTGAATAGCACAAGGCTGACCAACTTCGAAGCCTTCGACATCAGGACCGACCTCGGTGATGATGCCAGAGAATTCGTGTCCGAGAGTGACAGGAATGGATTCCTTGGTGATGGGATGAGGTGTTGTTGGACAGAAATTGGGGCCTCCTAAATACTCGTGCAAATCTGTTCCGCAAATGCCGACAAACGCTGGGGCAACCTGTTGACGGGTTCAGTTTCTACGACTTGCCAATCCCTATGGACCGAGGGACTGACCTTGACTTGTCCTGCTTTGACAGAAGGCTGAGGAACTTGCTCGACACGAATGTCTTCTTTACCATAGTATCTCGCTGCTCGCATCATGGTGCTGTAATACGACCGATGGATGGTTGTGGGTGTTTTGCGGAGGGGTTTTGTAACGAGGGATTTGAATGTTGGAAATAGCAGTCTTGGCATAGTGAAGATCTTGTCTCAAATTCTCTGTGGGAAGTGAGGCCAATGTTGGCTTTATATATGCCGGATTCATCCAGACCTCACATGATTGCGTGTCAGCTCACTGGCCCACCAAGACCTTACGACCAACACTAGTTAGCGTCCGCAGTCAATTCAAATCATTCTTGATCGACGGAACTCGATCTCCCTTTCTCGGTTTCATTCTAGCTCAGCGTTTAATTCGATTACTTGTTCATGCGTATCGTTAGGAAGCCATCAGAATGCGGGGTACAACGATGATCTGTCTCGTTTTGACTTCCATTTGACCTTTTCCCCAGAGCCATAAGTGTTAGCATCCCTGTTTAGCGTTAGTGTGCGGACCAAGGTCCGCACAAATGTCGGCTCCGATGTTGTCGCTTACGGAGAGGACGGCAGATGGCTTTCGGCCTGGTCCTGGTCCTGGTATACAGGATTGATGATTCAACGTCGCGGTTAACATAGTGAATGAACCAGTTCATTTGTCATAGTTTTCGATCCCGCACAAGTAACAACAAGCCATGCTTGATCTCTATTGTCGATAGGCTTGCAACCCGGCCATCGTCAACTTTCAGAGAAGACTGGTGCGACTCCAACTTGTAGTGTTTTAGGCCCAAAGTCAACTGTATGCTTAGATCTAAGTATGCCCTGACAAAGGCGTGTAAAGCTACAAAGTTACGATTGGGGCTTCAGGAACGCTTACTCCCTTCTAATTGGTGAATGGGATTACCAACTTATCAGGTAGTTGGAGATGCTGTGCCCTTCGCTGAGCTGACATGAGACGACCCAGACTCAGCGGTCCATATTCCCCAGTTGAGTCTTGGCCTGATCACGGGCTGTCAGCAGCGTAAGCAATATAATATGTTGACGTATGGTGATATATTCCACCTCTTGTCCTGTCGTTTCACCTTTCAGCTATATGTCCTCAACATAACATCAACGCTTACTGTTGTTAAAATGACTACTATCGACTCTTTGCCCGTTGAAATACTCTTCCAGATCTTTCACTACAGTTCTCCGCAAGAGCTTTGGTGCCTTAGTCTCACATGCAAAAGACTAGGACTTATAGCCAGTACTTGCTTATGGTCAGACATCGAACTTCACGAGAAAGGATATCATGAGTCGAGCGCTGAGATCGTTCATCCACCACCTTACAGGACAACGCCGCGTCCGTACAACACCTCGGGTAGACATGGCTGGCACAGCGATATTTACAAAAGAGCAGAGAAGCTGTTCACGCTGCTACATAATTTACATACAAATGATGAAGCGCGTCTGGCACAGCTTGCTGGTAGAGTGAGAAGTCTGTGTACAGTGATAGACCCGATTTGGCAATCTGAGCTGGATCAGCGCGCAAATACGATATGGAACATTCTGCCTTACTTTACCAGACTTGAGTCGCTTGAGTTACACGGCATCCCCAGTACCGTACATAATGGCAACGTTGGGATACGCTTGAGCGTTGTGCAGCCTTTGGCTAATCTCAAATTCGCAAAGCTTTTCGCGTACATACCACGGGATGTTGCAACGTATGTACTTCGGTCCAATGCTAGCCTTGAACGCCTGGAGCTCGGAATGCTAGACGATCCAAAGCCCGGCGATATCGGTATAGAGTCGGTCGATAACCTCAACTTTACCAGGCAGCAGACTTACCGTGGTGGGGTCATTCCTCGTTCATTAGGTGGCTTCTTTCCCGAATACTCTCCATCGTTTCAAAAGTTGAAGTATATACACTTTTGCCAGCCTTGCAATAGTCGGGGAGATTACTTCAACCAGATGAACGCCTGGTCTGCATATGCAGATAAGGCAGCCCTAGGATCCTGGAAGAATATCCTGGTTGCTTCATGCCAAACACTGGAGACCTTGATACTGGACCAGAGACCTGGAGCTGGTGTGGAAGACAATGAAGGGTTATCGGAGGAAGAGTTCCTCAACACTGGTTCATCCGGCCTAGGCAACAAAGGAATCATTGAGTCACTCGGAAGCATGCTCACAAGCGAATCTGAGCTTCCTAGGTTGAGTCAAGTGTATCTGTATGGGTTTGTTGTCAGATCTCCTCTTCGTAGGAGACCATCTGAGGAAACTCCTGGGGATATCCTGTTGCATGGCCTCAAGAGAAGAGGTGCTAATTGCGAGGCTAGGAGGGGAAAATGGTGTCTGTTTGATCAAGAGACAGGGAAGACATCATGGGCGAAATGGGACGGAGATGGATGCACCAATCTTCACGACGAATATATGGGAGTTAAATGGTATACTGTTATGGCCAAAGTCTAATTGGTAGTTGTGATCCGGGCATGAGACTTGGTACGGATTCGAGCCTAGGTTGGCACTCAGGAATGTATACTGAAGCCATTCCGCACCGAAGCAAACCCCGCAAGAGAGTTGACCAGAGGAATAGAAGGCAAAAAAGAAGATATGAACAATTGCTTGCTCACGATGAAGATTGCCTCAACACGGGATCGAACCGTGGACCTTGTCATTACTAGTGACACGCTCTACCACTGAGCCATTAAGGCGAGTCCTGGTTGGTTAAAGACTGAGCCCCAGCTAGTGTCCATGTACTAAGTCAAACTGGTCCGTTGCTCTTAAAGCAGGGAGTCGTCTAAAGCTTTGGATGGAAATTGGTAGTGAAAGGCAGCACGAAAATGAATGACACAAACAAATATTCTTTGGATTTGAACTTTATTTCTTCCAACTATAGCAAACTATCATAACGGCCGTTTATCTCAATCTATACATAACTAAATCATTACTGTCGTTGTCCCTGGGCTGTGGCAGAGTAGGAGTCTGCATTGTAAGGACGCGACATCAGAGCGTCATCCGAGTTGTAGCCCGTCATCGCAACTGGAGTCGCAGGCGATGTTCTCCTCTCAGTTCCCTGGAAAATAAACAGGATCGCCTTCAATGAATCAGATGGGTTGATCATCGACAACCAAGCGTAAATGCCAAATGGTCCTCCCTGGTAAGATTGCTCGGGTCTGTCGTTCTCCTCCAGCTTGGCAAATGTTCCGCGGCCATGACCATGGACGTAGACCTTCCAAGGGTAGGCGATGTAGAAGAAAATCGACAGTGGAACCATGATGGCGCAGGTGACGAGGTTGGGGAGACTGATGTGGACATCAGCGTATGTGAGTGTGTCGGTAGGCTCGAGGATGCCCTGGTCTCCGAGAATCCAAAAGATGATCTAGAAACAGTTAGTTAACCGTCTTTCGTAGCTGTGAAATTGCAATGCGCTTACCTCTTGGAGAAATGTCAATCCAACAACAATTTTAAATGCAGTGAGCTTGAGCATCGGTGAGTGATGCGCAAGGTCCTTCTTGAGAAGCATGTACATCTGGAGGATAGATGCAACGGAAACAACGAGTGAGATGGTCATGATAACGCGCAAGTAAATGTTGGCAAACTCGCGTGAGTTGCTCTCTTGACAAAAGACGCCAGCAGCTTGGGTGATGTCGGTGGCGACGGCAACACCAATGGCAACGACTGGCATCTGGAAGATCATGATCCAGCGGGTCTTGAACCACTTCATTCCATTCTTTCGCTTGGTCGCGAAAAAGACATCACGCTGATCTCGGTGGGGTGATACATAATCGCAAAGCAGCAGAAAGAAGGATCCGAGGGCGAAACCTTCAAAGACGTGCAGCCATGGCTGGAGGTAGACTGCAGCACTGGGGAAGCAGATGCAGAAGAATGAGATAAGAGCGAAAGCAGAGATGAGGTTGCCGACTCGCATGATCCTTATCGGTTGTTAGTTCAGATTCGAGACCTGGGTGCTAGAGATGACATACTTGACCTGCTCGGAGGGATTTGAGAGGTGTGTTGCGTGGAGTTGTTTACAGGTGAACATGATTATCATGGCCAATGCGGAACACGAGCCACCAAGAATCATGGCAAACTCATAGAAACTGAGAGCACCGACAAAGTTTTGCTTGGCATCTTGTGCAAGTTAGCGACTAAGACGAGACGTCATGGTCGTTGAACGTTTGCTTCCCTACCTTGTGCTAATGAATGCGTTGGACAGGTGACGGGTGTGTCGTTGTCGTCGTCGCCTCTAAAGATACCCATCGTAATGAGGGGAAGTGGTGTCAATTGGGTTGTGGATTGCTAGATGTTGTTGCTTGTGAAAGAGAAGCTGCTGTGATGGAGATTTTCGCAATAGAGTGCCGACGACGATTGATATATAACTTGAAAGAGGATCAGCATCCATGGCAAACCCCTCCACAACGAAACCTAATCAAGATCATCATCTCAATGCAATGGCAGTGCCATGGGCAGAATCTAGGTCAAGCATGTCAGCCCTACCAGGGTCAGTGGGGGACCAAAACACGTCCCCAAACAGAGGTCCATACGAAGAAGGATCGTCCCAAACACGTAGACTTAAGAGGGTAGCTTACGAGAGAAAGAAAAACATGGAAACCTCTCACGAGATTATGGGTGGTAAGCTACTTGCTGAATTACCGTTTATTTTGTCAGGTTTCTTCTCTGCAGGAACCAATGATGCACAGCCACCAGGAAAACAGGAACGGACGTGTCCGCGGCTTGACCCGACAGGTACAGGGATCGGCAAGCCGGCCATTCACAAGGCAATGACGGTCACAAAGGCTTAGCGGAGATGACAATGAACCCAGTTGCTTACAGCCTCCATGCGTCTTAATTTGGGTCTTGAAGTTGAATGATAGAGGATCAGATGCAACAGTAGTCTCACTGCAGTGACCTATTCTGTGAGGATTTAAGCTTACCATGCTTGCCAACTTTCAGCTTGATTCTTGGCTCTAATTTCCGTGTCTTGACTCCTCTCAATGGCTCGCATTTTGTCGTCAGTGATTGGTTACGATACTCTATCAGTGGGGTTAACATTCAAAATATTTTGCTTCAAGTTTCCCCCGAAAAGAGAGAGATCAGGCCCCCTCAGTCCGCTTCTTTAAGTTGCGGCCTCCCATGGCTATGTATGTTTGATCGACAGTGACTTCCATCCCTCCAAGGTCGAATCGTTTCCTGAAAACGGTGAGTCGATTCGAACGTGGCTTGGATTCAGTGACGACTGGCGGGCGCGACGGGTAGTTCGGCAACCTCGTCCAGGGATCGAATGGGTCAACTGGATCCGGCTAGATTTGCTGTCAGGGTGACATTCTAGCTTGTGTAACTCCACTCGTGTCCGTTTAGATAATGCGAGACGGAAAGATAAGCGATAAGATATCGGTCATCGGCATCTACACGCTCCGTGATGGTGGTAATCCCTGTTGTTGAGCCAGGGTTAGTTCTGTGATATGTCATTCCACGACGCGTCAACTACCCTAGACATCGGTAAATGAACAAAATATCTGGTCTTGACACCACGAATATAAGTGAAAGAACCTTGTTTACGTAAGCTTTGCATAATCTATGATATGCTTCTCGAAGGTAGAGTTAATACAAGTGTTGCAAGGCCTGAAGGTTGTCGCTGCCAATGTGAATGTATTATCGTGTCCTTCTCATCAAGGAGTTGTTACAAGCATTCTAAAACTTTCACCAGAACTTGCTCAGATGAGACCAAAATACGTACAAAATCACTATAATACAATCATGACTATAATCAACTTTCTCTCAAGCATTGAAGAGTGACTCTTCTCGTATTCATCTCACCTGATATCAGAATATCTGAATGCTCCAAGACGCAGGCAATTTGTCTGACCATCAAGACCCCTTCATTTCGTTGTTGATTCGCTTCAGCACCACATTACCCCGCCACTGACTTGGAGAGCTTCCAAACCAAGATAAGCGTCTGGAAACAGGCGCATTATTTCCAAGGCGCAGCCCAAACGCGACTCATCTCAACGCGCACCAGTGAGGCGCGTAAAGTGAACTATTAATTTAACTAAAACACTGAGCTGTCCTCTTTTGTACAGGAATTTGTAGATCTCAACAATCATTCTTGATATTTCTTTGATAGATCTTCACCATGGTTCGCTTGTCCAACTCCTTTGTGCTTATCGGCATCCTGGCATCTGGTGTTGCTGTCGCTACGCCTCAGTTCGATCAGGAAGCTGAGCTACGTAGGTCAAAATGCGACGTAAGGCTCCTTATTTCACAGTGCAAGACCTCCAGCTAATGTGTTCCTCTTCTACAGAATGGATGTTTTGATGATTCGTTTCCAGGTGGTTCATGCACAAATGACCCAGCTTGCATGTGCACTCAGAATAAATATCGCGAGGCGTATTTCTGCTGCATGGCCAAGAATTGTGAAGCCCTCGTATTAACCAGTGAGCGCCAAAGAGCCCTTTCCTTGTCAGTATAGCTAATGGCATACGTGTAGGATCTGTCGAAAGACAACATGATGAGTGCCAGGCCAGAAACCTTGACTTCACTTTTGATGCCGAGAAAGTTTGCGGTATCAAATTGGCAACCACTACTTCCACGGCTTCTTCAACAAAAGCTACTGATGTTACATCCTCCGCTTCAGAAATATCCTCTACAGCGACAGCAAATACGGCATTTGATGTAGAAACCAAGACGAAATCCGACAAGACCGCGGAAGATACTGCTCAAGCATCGCCCACAGAAAGTGCTGCCCCTGTAACTGACGATGTGCCACAACTGAAGCCTTCTTTGGGCGGCCTGGTACTGGTTATGGCTTCTGCTTTCTTCTTTTTCTAAACTTGTTATATGTGTCAACGAACGATGATAGAGTGTAACTGGTCTGTAGAGGGCAAATATGAAGCCGACTACAGTAATCATTAATTAGATAGGATCATAATTAGTATAATTAATAATTGTCAAAACGCTACCCTTTAGGCTCTGTATGTCTGCGCATGGCAAGAAAACAAAACCTGTATCTCGCGCTCAGGAACCAGTATTGCATTCTGCAGTAACTACTTCAAGGTGAGATGTGCAAAGTCTGACCGTTGGATAACTGTGCCGTACTAGCATAATAAGCAGAATATTTTAATGGCAAGGATCATCCGGATCGGCCTGACAATCTACTCAGCAATCTCACTGTCAGCTTCGCTGCGTCAATTAACTTGGCACCAACAAACGATACAAAATGACCGACGCAGTGTACTCCACTCCCGAGTGGTATTTGAAGGCCCAAGACAAAGATGTGAGCAGTGACATAGGCCGATTGACCATCCATCACCTCGGATTTAAACAGGCGGCAGAGGGCACCCTGGTCTTTGCACCGCTTGACTTTGCCAGCGCTCCTCGAGCAGTTCTTGATGTCGGAACCGCAGACGGTCTATGGATGTGTGATGTGCAATCCTCCATTCCAGAGGCAGTCCGGGGTGATCATACGTTTCTCGGTACTGATATTAATACTTCTTTCTTCCCCACTACCGCCACGAAGGGCATCACGTACGTGAAACAAGACATCAAGGATCCGCCACCTCAGATATGGCACGAGTCCTTCGACCTCATCAACTTACGCATGATACTCATAGCCGCTGGTTCTGGTGATGCCCAGAGATCAGTAGTCAAACAGCACATTCAACTTCTCAAGCCTGGTGGCTGGATTCAGATTGGCGATTGCGATCGAGTCTGTCCTACATCAAGCGAAGAAAACCCATGCTATAACGACATGTTTGCTTGCATTCGCGTAGTCTGTGAAGCGTCCGGACTGGATCCTCTCGAGGCCCCAAAAATGAAATCTTGGCTTGAAGATGCCGGGCTAGAGGACGTCCAGGAGAGAACGGCGTTACGTGCTGTTGGGAAACGTAACACGGATAATGAGCTAGGAAGTTTGGGAGTCAAAGCAGATTTGGTCATCGCGAAGGGATTTGCAGCTGGTGCCAAAGGTAAGTTTGATAGTGGATTGAAGATAAGTTCCATACTGACCTGGCTTAGCCTTAGACCCATCTCTCAAACCATTGACGGATGGACGACTGGATACATTGGTGCAAGATCTCGAGGCCGAGTTGACTAGTACTGGAGCATATTTTCCGATGCGGTTCGTTTGGGGCAGGAAACCATTATAGACGCCTTGGGTGATGTGATATCGAGGGGTATACCACTAAGCATGACTACCCGGGTGTAAAATCAGCGCTTCATTCCATATAAATTAGCTCCTATGTATAGATCTAGATGAACGATCTCCAAATGCCCCAACGACTGATCCCCAAGGCGTTATGCTCGTGAAACGTCTCCCTAGTCTATATCCCCGAAGAGTATATCAAGCCTCACTTCAAAGGCTTCCTACCATATGTCGAGTAACTGCATACGTCAACAAGGTGCTGCTAAAAAGAGTCTGCACAACATACACTGGCCAATAAGCATGAATCGCTTTGTTGTTGACATCCTTCCTAACCTTGGCTAGGAAGACTGTCACCTCTTCTTGGCTCCAACCAAGCACCCTAGTCAAAACAGCGATGGAGAGAGCTTCAAGCCCTTTAAAGTGGTCCAAGTTCATGTTTTGCCACTGGCCAATCTCTTTGTGCTTTGTGTCTTTTGGCCAAGCGTTGCTGGGCCATTTAAAGACTGTCTCGACAACATCCACGAACCCGGTATCACGAAGGATGTCCTTGTTCTTCTTGTTGTCTTGGAATGGACGACCAATCTTTGTGGAGGCCTCGCCGAGAAGGTGGATGAGTTTAGAGAGATTGTGGTCTTCGTTCAGGGTATTGTCATCCGACTTGGCGAAGAGATCGATCTCGAGGAGCTCTACGTACCCGCCGGGGACAAGGTTGCTGGTCGGATGAGAGATCGTACTTTGTCAACTGAGAGATAGACTTACTTGTAGATGTTGCTGGCGAGTTCAGGCCAACTTTTGATACTGAATGTCATCATGCGACTATGGATATAATCGAAAGGCTCAGAGAACGTCCACGGTTCTTCGATATCGTCGATAAAGAACTCAACATTCGGCGGAACGCTGACCGTCATCTGTTAGCTAGGAATGTATCTGAACAAGAAGAGAAAGCCTACAAATCAGGCTGAATCGGGGATAAGTCAATGCCAATGACTTTTGAATTGAGATGCTCGTCGGCATAATCAATCGCCCAGATTCCAGTGCCTGTTCCTATGTCGAGAACGTGCTTTACATTGGCACCAGGATCGTTTGGAGGTGCCAATCCAAGTCTGTTGTCGAGGGTCAGGATAAATAAGTTATGCTGGAGGTCTGATGTCAAATATTAGCATCTACGAATGATCATAGCTGAGAGTTGACTTGCCCAATCTTTGCTTCTCGATATCATCGTTGGGGAGATTGTATTCTAAATTGGTTAGCTCAGGATACTAATAGTAAAGAACAGTGAAGCTCACTGCTATCCTTGTATCGATGATAAGTTCGGCCATTTTCTTTGCGATAGTCCAAGATTGAGCTTCTTAAGCTTTCAGATGTCGATGCATTGATCTGAGTACACGACTAGGTTAGCTTAGCTATGAGACGAATAGAAAAGAGCAACGTACAGATCCGATCGATGAGTCTCGGTCATTTTCATTCTGTAAAATGTCAGTTCATAGTATGGTGATAGCGGTCTGGTGGAATGACCTCTTCATCCGGGAAGATAACGTTCGCGTGGTTAACAGTAGAGTTCGCCATTTCAACATTTCGAGGCACTTAATCGCGCATCGTGGCAAGGTAAGAAGGACTTCCCCTCCACAAAACAAATTATCCTTTTTTATCAACTATTCATGATCCTGGTCGAAAATTTGTCATGTGTGTTGGTTGTGCCAAACGTGGATAAAACTGACAAGGATGTACCCTATCATACGATATCTGTCAACAGAAGGTATCACTCCGACGTGTGACCATGTGTATGTGCCATTGGCTATTTAGTATATAGATATAACGGCGAAGTGTTCCGAGTTTCGCTCTTAGCGATGGAATATTAAAGTTGAAGATGACTTCAGCCTTGATCATATTCTATGGCAAGAAACATAAAAATAGTTATGACAACTATTCAAGAGGTTAATTACCAAATAATATCTGTTCAGGCACCTGTAGAGACTTAGAAACCATCCCATGTCCTTTGAACAATGTCCCAGTACCTCTCCTCGTCATGTCTAGCATGAGCAACATGTTTTGAACCATGGAACTTCTCCATCTGCACATCAAAGCCCAACTCAACAGCCTGGGAAGCTTGCATCTCCACGTCAGCAGGCAAGACAAGATCATCTTTGTCGCTGTAGATATAGGATCTGCGAAGCTCGCGTTCCTTTTTGCCTTCTACCTCATTATGTGTCTTACCCCAGTAGAGTAGCCAATCCCTCGTAATACTAAGGTTTCTTGTCAGTTGCCAGAAAGAAGAAAAGATGTAGATAAGCGGCGATAGAAGAAAAAGTTGAAGCTTGGAGAACCCGACGACAAAGAATGCATATGTAGTGGAAGCCCTTTGAGCACCTGGTGCTGAGTCGAAAATCATGGCATGAGGCGGCAGATAGGGGTCATCGTCCCCGTGCGCAGAAATAGAATATTCATCGTACAAGGCTGAGATGGAGGATGAGCCACCGTTGGAAAAGAGGTGGATGAGAATGCTCGGATCCGAAGTCGAGCCACCCGCAGGAACCGCAGCCCTGATGACCGGAACCATCGGGTTCACAACACGTGCAAGAGCCTTTGGGTCAAACAAGTTCCTATTAAAGCTCTTGACCAGCAGAATTTGCGCAGTTGGGTATAGCCGCTTATGCTTATCGACATATTTGGCAATGTGAGCATCAAGTGCATTGGTCCAGCTGGCGACGATGACGAGCTTTGGAGGCATAGGCCCGCTAGTGGCTGAGTCACCAGTAGAAGGTCTATAAATGAAAACCTCATCAGACAGCTTCTCCATGTAGGAGAGGGGCTTGGCCTTGGCTGAGTGAGCGGTGTCGGTGGACATTTTGGGGAAAGGCGAAGCAATGATATGGAATTATTGTGTGGGTTGTTGAGATATTCGGGAAAGATTGGCAAGAAACAAGAGAGGCTGAGTCGCGGGTTATCTAGCGGCGCGTAAGTCCTTGTTTGAGTAATCAAAAAGATGATCTTTGTGCGCTTGAGCTACGGAAATAAGCATGATTAGTGGTGCTGACGGCGCTTATGCTGTCAGATTTGGGCCATATGCACCGCCAATTGAGCTTCGCTGACGTTGTTTGAGTGAGATTTGATCATTAACCAAGTAGGGACGTGGCACGGTTTCAAATTGCTTCTGAAATGCCAGTATCTATGATACAAACTCGGAGAGAATTACACTACCATGTAGTCGATCATTGCCAGGTTCTTAGTACACCACGTAGAAACTGGGTATCAAAGCAAGATTACAACTGCCAAGACGTAGAGTGATGATATCAGTTTACTGGTATTTTTCACAACTTGGGACTAATACCCACTGCGTTGTCCTCTGTTAGATCCTGTTCTAGTATAGCGGATCAGATAAGTCACCGGTCGTCTGGCGCCTTTTACATCGTCTGAACATCTTGGCTATGCTGCCCGAGGCTTAGTGTCTAAGCACAACAACTGCTTATTTGCCTCCACTTGGTTAGAAGTTCAGAACAGTAGAACCACTGCGTCAGCTTACAGCACGCCGACATGTTGGCAATAATCAGCATACCGTTTCGAAGAAAGATCTATGAATCAAGGCAGTGTTACTCAACGGCTGTATATATGTACCATGTTTATCTGAGATCAGATCTGTATTCCATTTCGTATCATAATTCTTTATTTAAGCGCTATTGTTTATATCATGTCTGAATCACACGGATTAATGAGAGACCCTGAGCCTGGACAGGCTGGGTACCCTGGGAATCCTGGGTTCCCTGGGTTTCCTGATTACACGCGGTATAGTGGTGCCACACAATTCGAAGGGCATTCCTTCGAGCCAGAACGACCAAGCCAGAGCGATAAGGATTCCACACGAAACGGTTCCATCGCACCGAACTCGACACAAGAGTTGGATTGGGATGGAGAGAAGGATCCCGAGAATCCTATGAACTGGCCGATGTGGAAGAAGGTTATTCACACTGCCATACCAGCGATATACACCTTTGGCCTGTATGTAGCATTTAATACTGAAGTGTCTGAAGGTTACGCTGACTAACGATGAATAGAACAACAGGTATCTCAACGCTTGTCGCAGGCCTTCCAGGTATTATGCAACAATTCGGACAGACCAGTAGGAACGTTGCTCTCCTTCCTATAACACTCTACACGATGGGATTCATCTTCGGCCCTTGCATCGCCGCCCCCATATCTGACCTCTATGGTCGCCTCGTCGTCTACAAAGTCAACATCATCATACTTATCATCTGCAACGCTATCGCCGTCTCTTCCGACAACTTTGCAGCACTCGTGATCTTCAGGTTCTTCGCGTCGCTTGGTGGAAGCGGTGTTATGGCCGTAGGTGCAGGAACCATGTCTGATCTCTGGCTGCCCAGCCAAGTCAGCCGTGTAGGCATTGCATACCTGCTGGCACCGTTCCTTGGTCCTAGTATGGGTCCTTTGATTGGATCGTACGCCATCGAACAGTATGGTGACTGGAAGTGGGGAATTTGGGTCGTCCTCTGTATTCTGACTCCCGTTGCTATCGCCATCTTCTTTTCTTCCGAGACATCTAAGAAGCAGATTCTTGCTGAGCGTGCCAAGAGACTCGGTAGACACCCCAAGTGTCAAGGTATTGCAACGACCATGCAAAAGATTGGGAAGGCTATGCTCAAGCCGTGGCACATGTGCATATTCGAGGTTTGTCCTTTTCTTCCACAGGTCCTGACTTTGCAATTACTAATCATGGCTTGCAGCCTGTGTCACTTGTTCTCGGTCTTTACACTGGCTTTTCATTTGCCATGATATTCTCTTTCTTTGGCTCTTACAGTTATGTCTACTCCACCGTCTACCAATTCGATGCACGCCAAATCGGTCTTTGCTATATTGGTCTCATCATTGGTAAGCTAGCCCAGCTACGCGTATAACTCAAGGCGGAACTAACCAATATAGGTATTCTCTTGGGTCTTGTCACTTTTGGAGTCTTTGACGCAACTATCTACCAGAAGCAAGTGGCTAGAACCGGCGACAGAGTGGCACCAGAGCATAGACTATATGCAGCGCTGCTTGGAAGTTTACTCGTACCAATCGGGTTATTCGTCAGTATCTCCAGATCACCGTAAGTGGCAGGTCAAGCTAACTCGAAATAGTGGTATGCATGGGCCCCTGATCCATCGGTGCATTGGATTGTCCCTGTTATGGCTGGCGTCCCTTTCGCCTGGGGAACAATGGCTTCATTCCTAAGCTGTCTGGCCTATTTGTCCAGTGCTTTCAAGCCCACAGACATGTCTTCAGCTGTCGCGGCAAACGGAATCTTTCGCTTTTTACTCGGAGCTGCTTTTCCAAACTTTGTGTTCCAAATGTACCAAGAGATGGGCATTAACTGGGCTGGAAGTGTGTTTGCATTCGTCAGTCTGGCATTTATTCCAGTGCCATGGCTATTGTTCTGGAAGGGCAAGGTGCTACGTGGGAAGAGTTCGTATGAGCTGAGCAAGTATTAAACGGTGGACACTAGTGGGTGTTAATCGGGAAAGTCTCTATGGGTTGATAGGTTCGGATGCTATGAGCGTGTTTGTTTGGTTCGGTAATATGTTAGCGATGTTATACCCAGTTGTTTGGTTCAGCAGTAGAATAATATGATCTTGATACAACATAACCACGCGGTTGAGTCTCGTGCCTGTGATGAGCCTCACCATCAAAACCTTATTCACCGTGATGAGCCGAGGCTACCGAAAACTGACCGGGGTCTAATTCCGCTGTATGTCGCTGACAGGGAATGCATCACTAACTTGGACATATTGAGGCATTATGTTTTCATCCCATCAAGCTGCTGATCTCGGTTTCTAACTCGCCGAAACCCCAAACCTTTTTGCTCCTATTAAAAGTTACCGCTTCTCATCCCCGCAATGTCAAGACCGACTAAACAACCAGATCCTTGTATTGCTACCAACGGGCCCAGGATCTGCACCGACAGTCTTCCAACGTTAATTGGTGCGCGTCTTTATTTCTTCGGCCAACTCCATTCGCGCTCCAATCAATCCCCAAGTTCCCCAGATTAATTACGACGCGACCCCAGACTCTGGAGCTCAGTTTCTCCGCGTCAAGTAAACTGACTACACTATACTCGACCGATACTAGGCATGACGATTCAACATGGGATGACATGCCATGGGCGGGGCCTTGCTCGTTACGCGATGGAGATTGATGGCTGGGCACCTATATAATAGACGGCTTCGACCGCGTTTCCATTGTGGTCTCTGTTCTCAGCATCCTGCAATCGTCAACATAGACAGGTCTCATCATGCGTTTTGCCGCCATCGTCTCTTTCCTGCTGCCCCTCGTGGCAGCAAAGCCTGCTCAGAAGGGCAAGACTTTCAGCAACGTTGAGATCTTTGATCCTCCTACCAATTACAGAGATCCTCAGGTCCTCTACGCCCGTCCTCTTGAGCTGTCAGACGGCACCCTGCTCGGCACCTGGGAGAACTACTCCCCCGAGCCTCCAAATGTGTGGTTTCCAATTGTTAAGAGCAAGGACGGTGGCAAGACTTGGAAGGAGATTTCCAAGGTCAAAGACACCCAGAACAACTGGGGTTTGCGATACCAACCCCAGCTGTATGAGCTTCCCCGTGCCTTTGGAAAATACCCCAAGGGAACTGTTCTTTGCTCTGGCAGCAGTATCCCTTCCGACCTTAGCGAGACTCTCATCGAGGTCTATGCTAGTCGCGACAAGGGTTACACTTGGGAGTTTGTCAGCCATGTTGCTCTTGGTGGCGAAGCTCTGCCCAACCCTGGGTAAGTAAAATCTTGAATTATGAATGAGAGACCAAGACTGACGGACGCCTAGCCTCACTCCCGTCTGGGAGCCTTTCCTGATGACCTACAAGGAGAAGCTTATCCTCTACTACTCTGACCAGCGCGACAACGCCACTCACTCGCAAAAGCTTGTCCACCAAACCACCACCGATCTCAAGAAGTGGTCCAAGGTTGTTGACGACACCAAGTATGCCGACTACTACGCCCGTCCCGGTATGCCTACTGTCGCCAAGCTGCCCAACAACGAGTACATCTACGTCTACGAGTACGGCGGTGGCCCTAACCCTCCTGCTGGAAGTGACTACTGGTTCCCCGTCTACTACCGTCTTTCTAAGGATCCCCAGAAGTTCCTCAACAAGGCTCACCACCAGATTGTTTCCAACGACGGAACCACCCCTGCTGGCTCTCCCTACGTGGTCTGGACTCCTTATGGTGGCAAGAATGGTACCATTGTTGTTAGCTGCGGTACTCGATCTGAGATCTTCACCAACCAGGCTCTTGGTGACGCATCTGCTTGGAAGAAGTGGGATGTTCCTCAGCCAACTGCCTATACCCGTTCTCTCCTTTCTTTCCAGAAGGATCCGGATCTGCTCATGATTATGGGCGCTGGTATCTTGCCCCCAGCAGGTGGTAAAAACACTGTTAGCACTAGTGTTGTCCGATTGTCTGAGGTTATGAAGGCTTAGAGGAGGAATGGGGATGGACAATGTACTTCAAGCTTATACAGTCATAATGAATAACTCTAATCATGCCGAAACACGTGATTATCATTCGTGAAAAACATTTCAGTTTATCAGGATACTGAGCAGAGGCTTGAGTAAAGTTTGAACAACACACGCAGCGGAGATTTGGGTTCTAGGGCATTGACACCCTGACTATCGCAAGATAACATTTTGAGTGATTAAGAAGCTGTAGGTCAAGTGACAGTTAACTTTTACAGTTTCTTCTTCCCCTCACCCATTCACAAATCCCCAAATTCGTCCTAAAAGCCCCTTTATATCATCCAACCATTTACACGGCTTAAGCCCAAAGTCGCAAAACCAACAATCCAGACTCCCCGAATCACAAGATGAATCATGAACAGCCCCGTGACAAAGGAGAATAATCGAACCCCTATCAACCAAAGCTCACCTGCCGCATCGAGTCTACGTAATCGCAGGTCCGAGATCGAGCAGGAGCTTTGTAAGATCAAACTCTACATCCGAGGCTTCAAGACGCGCGCCAGAGAGATACTTGACGAAATCAAAATCTACCAGAAGGATGTGCCTCGCGAATACTGGAAGGACATGGATCAGCTGAGGTCTGCGCTCAAGGAGATAAAGCGAGAATTGGAAAAGTTGAGGACGCTCAAACGACGCCTAAGATATGAGGCCAAGGAGCTGAGAAAAGAAGGTAATCGACTGGTTCGCTAGTGAATGATTATGACATCTAACGCTATTGATAGCCCTACGACAAATCGTTTCTAAGCTAAGGTCTTGGACGAAGTTGAGAAATATTGGGTGTGGAATGAAGCCCTTGATTAGGAGGTGTGAAGGATAAGGCAAGCCCTCTGATCAGGGTGAATAGGTGCCCGGGTTGCCTTGTGACCTCAATTTCAGATACAGTTTTCGGTTCTTGAACAAGGTTTTGGTTGATTGGATAATTATGAAAGCCCCGATGTAAATAAAATCAATAAAATAAATCTAAACCCAAGGTTACTGCTTAACCTTTCACTGAAATCTTTCCAACCTTTAAATACTCTGAGGACCCCGTCCCACTAACTCATTCTCAACTCTCATAGAAATCGCAAAAAAAAGTCATTACAACCAAACTCCGCTATATCGCACCATGAATCACCAACGACGTATTGAGCGAGTCTCTCGCGTGATCAAGGGATCACGTACATCCTCTTCCCCCGTCAACGGCCAAAGGTTACAACTAACCAAGCCGCTGACATTCACGCATTATAGCCAAGCCAAGCCACAGCCAGCACAAGTCGAAAATGCGTACCCACAAAGGGTCGAATACGTTTACCTCTACACAGTCGAGATGAAACGCGAGGTTGCTAGTATAGCTGCCGAGACACAGATCATCAAGGAAGATTACAGATTTAGGGTTGCTCGACTGGAGCGTGATATCGCACAGATGCAGCGTCGACTAGAGCAGATGGAGCGTTCAAAAGCACAGACAATGACCGCCAACAGCTGTAAGCCAACCTACACTACCAGTCTGAATGCATCTGATGATATATAAAAAAGGATAGGAATGTGTCTATCTTTACCGGCTCATGTCCAAAGATGGAGAATTTCAATTTGATGACAGTTTCCTATCGGGCAATATGGAATCCAAATGTTGGTGTATCAATGGTCCTGAGGATAGAAGGATCGCTGAGACAGCTGCGTAATTGTTTTCCCGGATCATGTACTTTCATTGCCAAGATATTCACAATCGGGTCTGTCAAGGAGGAAAGAAAAGTTACAGTGAACTTGAATGCTTCCATATAAGAAGGAATAAAGTGAACATAAATATGGGAAGGCGAAATTCAAATAATAAAATACAATTAATGAGCCATTACAAACGAAATATCCTCGAAACAGGTCATAGTTCAAGCCTTGGGTTTGAAGTCCTCAAGAGCATCCCTGACTAGAGCAAGATTCTGGATCACAGCTAATCCATACTGAGCAACATCATTTGTCGAAACCCATGGTGCCTCCTTTCCAGGTATAAGTCCTTCATGATCGGGAATGAGTGTCGTTTCGAAAGTGGCATTAGGTGCTTTGAAACCATCACTGTTGAAGAACTTCTCCCAAACGAGTCTCGCCATTGTCACGTTCTTCTGCTGGTTTGCTGCATAGGCTGTAAGACGGGAATGACCCTGGTACAAGTTCAACTTTCCGAAGTCTTTTCCGTAACGGGCCTGTTGCTCGGCGGCTGTAGCTTCGAAATAGTAACAGTAGTCGAGCCACGCTTGCTTAAAACCTTTGGGAAGATCATCACCGGCGTACTCAATCAGCTCGGATACCACTTCAGGTAGACCAAAGACAGCTGAGAGATGTGAGACGTCTACGTGACCCTTGTTGTCTGGATCAGCAGGAGGAGGACCGAGTGTCCAATTCTGAAGATTGTAGAGACCGTTGCCTGTGACAAATCCATTCTTGAGCTTAGCGATGCTCTCAACCGTGCTGGTGAGTTTGGCCTTCGACTCTTCCCATCGTGGACCTCGGCGCTCCCAGTCGATCAACCAGCCACCCGCAAGGGCACCCCAGTCTGTTCCTAGACTGAAAGCGACTGTTGCATTTGGTGTGGGAACCCAACCATCCTTTCGGACCTTTCGTTGCGGGTCAAGCACACCATATGTCTTGTCTGTATCAAGAAGCTCCTCAAATAGCTCGCCGATGCGCTCGTCTCCACCAGACAGGTAGTAGAAGTACTTCCTATACTGAGGCTGTGAGATACGGGCTTGCTTCGCGCTGTCGCTGAAGTGCTGAACACCGTGTCGGGTCCCAAGTCCTTTCCAGTTGCCGATATGGTAAACGTCTACTTCTCCAGTGTGTCGCGTAAGGGCCTCGGCGAATCGATAGATATCCTCGCGGCCTGTGCGGAGAAAGTACTGCCAAAAGAATAGATCGGGCGAGAGCTCTGAGTTATCCCAAGCGTATCCGCCAATATCATATCGCCACTCATGTCGGTCCGGATCGTAGGTATGCATGAAGTCGCCGTAATCCAGGAATCCATACCACCTGCGATGCTCGACTTCGTCCTGATAGAACTTGGCAAGGAAGTTAATGTTATCTTCCAGCTTCTTTGACGCGGCACTAGACGTATCTGCAGGAGCCCAGTATGATCCGAGGGCTTTGGTCTTGCTGATGTACTCGCCCTCTGGGACAAGAACAGGAGGGTTGTTGATTTGAGACACATAGCTAGCAAGAGTATCCTGAGAGGGTGTCTTGTCGAAGGCAACGAGATAGAGTTCGCTAGTTCGAGCGATGCCGTAGGGGGTGTCAAAACCCTCTTCCCAATCTTCGTAGGTAATCTCCAAAGCATCGAGCTGGTCGGTGTAATTCTTCTGTCCGAGTCCATCGTGGTATGGTCGAAGATCCAGAGGATCAGCAGAGGGACTATAGAGCCACAGAGTGATGGAACCAGTATCGGAAGCCGCAGAAGAGATGTCAAAGCCGGTTGGGAACCTCTTCCAGAAGTCACGAAGACCAACCGCCAGACCTCCTGCGGTAGCACCACCAAGGTAGGCTAGTCCTTCCGCACGGGTGCCTCCAGGGATGGTAACCCAACTTTGGCCAGACTTGGTTCTCTTCTTGAGAGTGAATCCATCAGATGACAGTTGTCTCAAGCTATAGTCGTTCCACGGGGGGATCCAGTGCATGCGGCTCGAAACACGAACATCCCATGTAGACTTATCGGGCAACTCTTTGCCATCAAATTGATCAGCTCGGACGTTAGCACCAGGGTCCCTTCGAAGACCTGTAATGCCCTGAACGGCTTCACTGAGAAGGCCTCCATTAACACCAGCAATTCGCACATGGCGATTGTAGAGCTCTTCACCCTCGAGTGGAACGTCGAAACGAAGACCAACACCAGATATGAAGTCTTTCTCAGCATCGCCGTCAAAAACCAAGCTGTGAATAATCTTGATCGACTCAGAGCCGGAATAGAGATAGAAACGAAGGACAAATGGTAACCAAGAATCATGGCCGGACTTGTCAGCTGCCTCGTGTTTACCTCGAACTGTGACTAGAGCTCGTGCTGAGTTTTGGTCACTGACTGTCACGTTGTCGATGTTGCTCTGGAAGCGAAGTGTTTTGAAGGACTGGCTGTCTTCATCAGAGGGATGGGAAACGCCAGATTGGGATTGCAGTACAAGCTTGCCATTCTGGGCGATGCGCTTGCCGTTGGTTGTGATTTCCTTGACAATGACCGAGCCCTTCTTGGGGAAGATGGCGGTCACCTTTCCAGTGTCGACTTTGATGTCGCTTGATGTCTGAGTGACTGATATGCTGGGAGTATCTTTTCCACTACCAGCGGGTCCAGTCGAGTTGACGCCATTTTGGCCAGCTACAGCCCTGATGGTGTACTCGTCAAGGACATCCTCCAAGGCAGGGATCGCATGGCCAGTCCACTTTACCGAGCCATCAGCCCAGTAGCCAGTAACCCAGGATTGAAGATCAACATCTTGACCTGATGCACCCGAGGCTGTAAACTTTGTGTTTTTAGGGAAATGTTTTGACTGAGGCCAAGGGACACCAAAGGTAGTTCCTGAGGTGAAGTTGGGTTTTTCGCCGAGCCAGTGGACCTTGGCAGCTGATGAGGAGTTGCTTGGTACTGCGATAGCTTGGCCCGCGAGTGCGGCGAGCAGAAAGGAGTGGACGGCTTGTCGAAGCATTGTGCAACGACTACCAAAATTTATCTTATACTAGAAATTATGTAGAAGATGAGTGAGCAGTAATGATTGTTGAAAGTCTTTTATATATACTGGCATCTATAAAGTGACGCCATTGAGAGGCACAATGAGATTATGCAACTAATTTCGGTTTGTATACCCCGTTCAGTCATTTCACAATCACCAAGTTGATAACCCCCTGCATTTCGGGCATCGGTCTAGAAGGGACCGAGCAGCTGCCCTTTTGAAGTCGCGTTAAAGTTCAAATCAAGAGACTGTTTGACGATCAATACCGTAACTGGAGTTGGGGGTTCGTTCCCCGCAAACTTGATCAGCCTTCGCTGAACACTCTCTTCGTTGAGCGGACGGAATATTTAATGGCATGTAGATGAGCTACTACCTGACTCTAGTAAGCAGCCTCTACCATGTACAAACATGGTCCGAGTGTTGCTTGGCGTTGGGGGTTGAGTTGAGGCTTTACCTACTTCTAGGGGATCAATAATCACTACGCTAGACCATCCAATGATCTGACAGTCTGCAGTGACTTCAAATACCGACTGCTGACAGATGGGATTTTGGAATGCCCCTACTGTTGACGCATGCCATTCATGTTGTGGGTCGAATAACCCGGGCTAAGATTTATGCAGTGGTAGCAGCAGTTGAGGGGCAGAATCTGTAGACACGCCATGTCTAGGTAAATGGTCTTGTCCACATCTGGTTTCATATGCAAGATTACTAGCAACGAGATATTCCAGAAAGTCTATCTTATTTCCATTTCTAAATCCCTCGACCGGTCCATCCGGGGTTAGTGTAGACTGACAATCTTCTCTCATTCTGATATAGCCCACAAGTCCACCCTTACCCTGCACACACTCACTCTATCAACACTCTCACGATGTCACCTTTTGATTGTCTATAAAATATTACAGAGACAAAGATTCCACAAGAACAGTTCAAAATAAGGAAGGAGCATAACTCTTCAGACCTCCTTCATTACGACGGTTTTGACACGCGAATTACGCGTCCAATGCACAGCCTCATCCTTTGGGACGGATTTCGGATTGTTATCGTTGCACGTGACCAAATCTTTCATTATCATGTCATACCTCGGATTCAACAAATATTCGCTAAAAATATATCATCCCCAACTACTTTTTTAAGCTTAACATCGTTAAACAATGAGTCCGTCAAATGATCGCCGCTCGCCCATGCCCTTGCTGAAAACATGTCAGACATGTTTCCATCTCAAGATTCGGTGTGAAAAGACACAGGATTCTGATTTATGCGACCGCTGTCTTCGACTTGGCAAGACATGTATTTTCAACCAGGCTCGACGACGCCAAAATGTGAACCGTCAACGGTTAGTATATCCTATTGATAAACTGTCATATAAACTTATGTAGGAACGGTAGGGAGAGATTAGGAGCGCAATCTGTCTCAGACAGATCTTCCAAATCACCAGCAAATCGACAACAGCAAGCACGGAGTAGTGAAGGGGACCAAGATATCCTCAACAAAGATGCATCACTGGACCCTTTTGAACAGGGCATCTTGACTTTTGAGAAAGGACAAAATCTCTTGGAAATCTTCACACGTCGATTCATTCCATACTTTCCATTCGTTCTCTTCCTCAGTGACAGTTCTATTGAAGAACTCAACTCACAACACCCATGTGCCTGCCTAGCTATTCTAGCCGTTGCGTCATACACCGACGTCGGCACACAAGTTGCACTTGGCAATCTATTCAAACAGATAGTTGCTGTGAGGATGGTCGACGGCGACTTTAACCAACTGGATTTGTTGCAAGGACTGCTTATTCACGTTGCATGGTATGGTTGCTTTGCCAAAGATCAAGAATCTGGTCGCTAAATAATGCAGGGCGCACTACCAACCGAAACCCAAACGATACATCCAGCATCTCCACCTGATTACAAGTATAATCAGCGACCTACGTCTTGACAGGCCTCGAAAGCCTAAGCTTTGGAGTGCCGAAGGCGGAAGGTATCAGAACAAACCAGACTGGCAGCCAGACGAGATGCGAGCTCTTGCAGGTGCATACTACTTATCCTCAAGGTAAGCCAATAATGAATCCGAGTCCATTACTGCTACTAATGCCGTTGCAGCTCCTCCATCATTCTCCAAAAGTCTCGCCAAGTCTTCAACACCACATACCTTTTGGCCTGTTGCGAGCATCTCGCTTCGCTAAATCAGTATCCCACCGACAAGTTTCTGCCTTATATAACCAGAGTTCAGGCACTCATCGAGAACATTGAAGATCTTGTTTGCAAAACTGCAACAGCTGACAATGGTTTGCAATTCTTCACTGAATGTCAGGAGATTACCCAGAAGTGTTTGGATATCAAATCAACATTGCCTTTTCCGTTGAGTGAAAGTCGTAAGTAAGACCGTTATGCCCTTGCAACTATATCTAACACAATGAATTGTAGCACCGTTACTTCTTCAGATACATATCCTCGAACTTATGCTTAGCCAATCCTCGCCACGAGGAACAGCCTTTGGTCTCGACAAGTTTCAGAATCCATTTCAAGACGAGACGACTCTTAATGAATGGCTCTCTACAAGCATGTCGGCTACCAGATCCCTCATTGGGGTTATTCTGGTGATGCCGCAGGGTGAAGAAGTAGCAATGTCCAACATGGGCTGGATCATGATGAACTGTGCCCTCAACCTAGCTGTTCGTCTTGACCTCATAGCTGCTCGAGGTAGCCTTTCAGGATTTACCCAACATCTTCGACGTTTCCTTGATATGGGGCACACCCTTCGTCAACTTGTCCTCCGCTTTGAAGCTGTGCCCGGTCCAGACGCGTCAGCCGACCATCCATTCCATGGCATAGTAAAGCGCATACGTCGGTTGGAGAACTGGTACCTATCACAAGTGGCGCAGCAGACAGCCGACTCAACTTCAACTATAAGCCCGTCTTCTGGATCGCAACCTTCGATATCCCTCAGTGACCATACCAGCGGGATGCCCGTCAGTATGCCACTTCCGTACCAGAACTGGAACATGGGCGGCGGGTCGGAATGGTATCAAAACCTAGACTTGGACATAAGTACCTTTCTTTTTGCGGATCCAATCGACTTTCCAATGAACTTTGCATGGGCGAGCTAGATATTTATTCTTCAAATAATACTTCTTTTCATTCCTGCCTGGCTGGCTTGTTGTTTATCACACGTTGCTCCGAGTCGGACTAAGGATCCTGGTACGGACTAAGATACGGACTAAGCTTATGCCGTACGGAGTAAAACGGACTAAGGTACGGAGTAAGAGCCATGAGCTGAACATGTCATTGGATAAACACCATTTGTGGTACAATTCGTAATTCCGGTCTTCAAAATATCCATATTCATCCATGTAGTCACGTCTCAAGCCTCAATCTGTATTTGGCTGGTAGCATATGTGTGGAGGGAAATGCGAACATAGGTGTCGCTCTGGGTCCGAATTCAGTATGTGAGCTGAAGTATAAAGACGAGATCCCGCGTCTGAAACTATGGCACTCTGCTCAATCATCTTATCCATTCCAACAACCTGAATTCAAATTGTTTCTTGCCAATCATGCATCCATTTGTCTTTCCCTCCATATTGAGTACTATTACTTTGGTAGCTCTCGCACAAACTACAACCAGTGAAGAAGATATCTCCTTCTTTGGCTGCGCTCCTCTCGGTGCATACTATCCCCTACCAACCATCGACGTGTCCTCAAAGCCTATCCAGGGACTGGTCTCTGACTTTACCAAAAAGTTTGATGACGTTATCCAGAATGGTGGCAGTGATAAATACGGTCCGGTGAACGTCAACACCACCTCCTTCTCGGTCGTCATCTTTGGCGGAGATGAGAAACTCCGAGATGACCCTATTGTCTTTGAGTATCACTATACATCTCCCGAAGATCGGATCTCCAACGAAAACGTGACCGTCACTACCAAGTTCCCTGTCGGCGATGTTACCATGGTATTTACTGTGTATGCTTGGCTCGCCAAGATGGGGGAACAATGGGAGACACCAATCACCAAATATCTCCCTGAACTGGCTGATGTCGAGAGTCCATACGCTCCATCTTGGGCGGATATCACCATAGGGGCTCTGGCTGGTCAGGTGTCTGGACTGAGTCGAGAGTGTAAGTATTTCCTTGTCCAAGATTACTGGATACAACACTGACTAAAGTTACAGCCAATGCGTGCGTGGTTGGTGAGCCCTGTGATTGGGAACGTAAGACAATGTCCAAGACTCCTTAGAAATCACCATACTGATGCAGTTCATAGATTTCAAGGGAGCATTTGCTACTAAATCGCCCTATTTCCTACCAGATACCACTCCTGTTGTTTCATACGCAGCGTGGCAGCTTCTGGTCTTTGCGATGCAGAGAGAAGCCGACAGCGACTGGTCTTCTATACTTGAGGATACTCTCCTTAGCCCCCTGAATTTGACCTCTAGTGCTCTGTTGAGTCATGATAGCAAAGACATCTTTGCCATAAAAAGCCTCAACACTTCCATGATTGGAGAACCTGGGTAAGTCATATTATAATTTTGATATGTTCTTTTACTAACGCGTTGAAGTGCACTGTCATTTGTAAGCTCCATGGAGGACCTTGCTCGCGCTGGCCACTCCATGCTTGCTTCCGATCTTCTTACTCCCGCTGTCAGCCGTCGATGGCTCAAGTCTCATGCCGACACCTCCAACCTTCGCAACGGTGTCGGTCGTCCATGGGAAGTTTACCGCGCTGGACAGAACATCCGCCCCATCATGGACGCCCTGACCAAGGCTGGCTCAATTGGCAAATACGCTAGTTACTTTGGCTTAACCACGGACTTCAACGCTGGTTTCGCTATTCTGGCTCATGATAGCACTGTTGAGGATCGAAAGCTAGATCTCAACGTGCATGCTGATATCGTAAGCGAGGTCATCGGGTATCTATCCCAGTTTGCTGCTGCAGAGACACAGGCTAGGTACGCTGGCCAGTTCAAGGGTGAAGATTCGATGGCTTCTTTCAACACTACAGACGACGGCCATGGCCTGGTTGTTCAGAAACTTGTCATCGATGGGGTTAATGTCAAGGACCGCACTGCTCAAAAGCTAGGGATCAAATCCAGCGATCTTGACTTCAGAGTGTACCCTACCAACGTCCAAGATGAGACCCATCATCAATTTATTGCCGTGTTCCAGGATAGAAGTGCCCTTATTGATCAGGGTACCCCGACCTGTATCACATGGCAGGAAATTGGTGCAGATGTTGAGATCTTTGTTCGATTTAATATGAGAGCTGGAAAGGTCATCGGACTCGAAATCCCTCAACTGAATACTAAGATGGAGCGAGCGGACTGATCAAGATCTTTATTCAGCGAGTCCGCATACTATGTACAATCTCACAGATGACCGTGGACGAACGCTGGAGACTGGAACCTGGAGGGACGTGTCTGAGCACAGGTGGTTGGTTATCTTTAGTTTTCTATAGCAGGGTTCTTACCTTGACTGGTTAGTATTTTCACGATCATTAATATATATAGTTTTATTTATTTGTTGAAAAAACCTTGCATCAATGTATCGAAGCTACGTGCATCTTTGCTAACCAAGGTCGTGTCCTATGAGAGACGCGATGTACCCAAGATTATCTATAGACAGAAATAAGATCTTCCATGCCTTGTCGGGTTGTTCATCAGTAGTAGTGCTTGCTTCCAGCTTAAGTTACTCGATCGAGTAAAGACTTGAAGGTAACCCAGAATTCCTGATCAAGTGTTTAGCGTACATGTTGCCACCCTCTTGACCTTCCGTGTTGAGACGAAGTACATCTAGTTATTTGCAGCATCATGAATCGCTTACAACAGAGCGATGCGAGCCCCGGTTAGTGTAAGAGTTGCTGAGCACATCGGCGAAGCTAACCTGATCCATCCACTCCATATTCTGGGGTTCCCGCGATCATTGAAAGCTTGCCCGAGAAAGGTCTGTTCTCTACTGGACCGGTTTAAACTGACTCCACACTATAAGGGTGACTGCGGAGGTTAAACTCCCGAAGCTCATCTGAGATGCAAGATGTAACCTGGGGAGCGGACAGGGGCACACGCAGCATGATTGGACCGCATCAACATGTTCGCTAAAGATCGGCAAGTTAAACAAACGAATGTATTTGGCGCGCCAGCTAAAATGTCAAGTCACATGTCGGTTTACCTCAGGAACTTGAGCTTTATAGGAAGGTTACTCGGAAGAGTTGGGGTTTGCAATGACAGTAGTAGTATGAGAGATTCCCAAACAAACCACTTCCAAGGTGATAAAAGGTCGAAAGGGACCGCCAATTCTTTTCTTGACCCATCACGATCTACTCGATCATCTGTCCATCATCATGGTTTCTTGGAATAACATCTTTACCGTGGCCCTTGGCCTTATCAGTTCGGCTCGTGCATACACAAACCCCATCCGAAACCCGGGAGGTGGTGATCCACAGATTACCTATACTGGTGGTTACTACTATCTCATCTCGACGGAGTGGACCAACCTGCAGCTCTCTCGTGCCACTACTATCGAGGGGCTCAAGACCGCTACTCCAAAAGTCATTTTCACCGACTCAAATCCTTCGCGATCCTCCAACGTGTGGGCGCCTGAGCTCCACTACTTGGGTGGAAAATGGTACATCTACTACACTGCTGGTAAGGCTGAAGACCTTACTGGACAGCGTTCACATGTCATCAAAGGTTAGTATAATACATGGACATACTATTGAAGGAGTCCGAAACTAATGACGTCTCTAGGTGGTGCCACTCCCTGGGACAGCTGGTCCTATGGAGCAAAACTCTCTGATGACTGGGGTATCGACGGTACCATCCTGCGAACCAATCAGTTCGGCAACTACTTTGTGTACTCTTGCATGACCGGTGTTCAGTACCAATCCACCTGCGTCCGCAAACTTGGGTCAGACTTCATGTCCACCGGAGCTCTCAGCATCATCTCCCAGCCCGATCAGGCTTGGGAAAAGAGCGGCACCCCCGTGCAAGAGGGACCAAACGCTCTGTATTTCGGCGGAAAGACGTACATCGCATACTCTGCCAACTATTGCTGGACTCCCGACTATTGTGTTGCCACACTCGAATGGGACGGAAAGACTGACCCAGCCAAAGCCTCTGCATGGAAGAAGTCCAACGGCTGTGTCTTGAAGAGTGCGAATGGAAGCTATGGAACAGGCCACAACAGCTTCTTCCAGAGCCCCGACGGAAAGCAAACTTTCATCACCTTCCATGCTACTTCTAACAAGAACGGTGCTTGTGATGATACTAGATATGCCATGACTCAGCCCTTGACTGCCAATGCTGATGGCACACCCAACTTTGGAAAGGTCCAGCCTTTCTCATTCCAATTTGCGGAGCCTTCCAAATAGACTTTGTCAATTACCATTATGTATATATAACATAGCACTGTTAAACTCATATATCTTAACAGATCGAATGAGTAATTCATTTAATTCATTTATATATAACATAGCAATAATAAGTACTATATTTTTGTTCCACAGGCTGACGGTCGCAAGTTAGTCAAGAGGATAATTGTAATGGAGCAGGTAGTGAGACATCCACTAGATTTCTTAGAACTTGCCCGCTTTGGTAAACATCGTAACAGGGTCGCTATCAACTATAGAACTCATTAAGATACGCATTTGATACGTACAGTCAATGCAGGGCGACACTGTCGTCATTGCTGAAAGTGGGTGTTCTATTATTCTCAACTGAAGGGATCAGAATGTTATTTGAGGAGAGCTAGGTATGAAAGACAATATTTCCCCAAGTTTAAAGGTCACTCATACACAATGAGGCGAAACTGTGCATCTAGACCTATCATGTAGGGAGAACAATTGACAACAAATGTCGACAGGAATGATGTTGCACTTGGGCCACGGGACTGCACATGAATTGTTCGCCATCGCTCGAAAGTGTGGCGGTATCTACTTGCTACTCATAAATGCAAATCACAATGATCAAATGCCATGGGTCTCTGTAAGGGAGGAATCTGTGCCACGCAGACGCGATATTCCCAGCAGTTTTGCTGTTATGAACCCCGGATCGTCGTTCCATATGTCTGGATATCTTCCGAATTTTTGCGCAACTTGCCACATCTAATTGGCAACACAACGCAATTCCCTGATCAAGGGCATCCTTCCACAAAGTCTCAGGGGGAGGATGTGGAGATGAAGGGGTCGGCACGAAGGACCAATGTCCATTCTTCTCTAAGTGTGGCAAAGATAACAGGCCGACCAACCTCTTCTTGTTTATCATTCCCACCCTGCTTCCGTGGCTTATGCAGATTGGGAACCAGCATGCACTTAAATCAATGCACTGTGCCGATAAGGGGCAGCTTTGGATATCACTGGATAAAGAGAGAGACAATTGTAGCATATTAATGTTAATCAGACATGGAGGCTGAGACATTGAGAAGGGGCAACTTTGGTGAAATGTTGTGGAAATGTCCTTCAGGCCCCCTTGCTTGGCATTACTCCAAGGGAGAAGCCCCATCCATTTAATAATCCACTTGTCAGACGACTGTGTGAAAGCTGGACTCAGTTTATCCAAACTTTACACTTGAAGCACCAATCGCAATCATGACCATTGTTACGACACTCCGCAGCTCCATACCCAAACGATCCATCTTGGTGACAGGTGGTGCAGGCTTCATCGGCTCCCACCTCGTCGAAGCGCTGCTTGCCGATGGCTACTGGAAGGTTGTCGTTATCGACAACTTTGATGAGTTCTACTCTCCCGAAATCAAGCGTGCCAACCTCGCAGGCCTTCTGCAACACCCCAACCTGACAGTCTACGAGGCCGACATTCGAGATGTACCAGCCTTATCGGCCATCTTCGCCGACAACAACTTCTCTGTTGTGGTTCATCTAGCTGCTCGCGCTGGTGTTCTCCCCTCTCTTCAGGTCCCAGATCTTTACTTCGACGTCAATGTCACTGGTACAATGAACCTGCTGCAATGTTGCAAAGACTTTGGTGTCAAGCAATTTGTCTTTGGATCATCCTCTAGTGTCTATGGCCTGGGCGCAAAAGCCCCCTTCTCCGAGTCCCAGAAAACCACACAGCCCATTTCCCCATATGCTGCATCAAAATCCGCAGGCGAACTGCTGTGCCACACCTGGTCTCATCTGTACCAGATACGCTGTGTCTGTCTGAGATTCTTCACCGTCTACGGTCCCCGTCAACGCCCAGATCTTGCCATCCACAAGTTCACCAGACTTATCCACCAGGGCAAGCCCATCCCTCTCTTCGGTGACGGGTCCTCCATCAGAGACTACACCTACATCGACGATATTATCGATGGCATCTTCGGGGCGATCGACTACGAAGGCTCACTATTTGAGGCCATCAATCTCGGAGAGTCACAGACTATCACGCTCATCGACCTCATTAGTGCGATCGAGGGAACATTGGGACGCAAGGCACTTATTGATTGGCGTGGGGATCAACCTGGAGACATGCCACTTACCTATGCGGACATTTCCAAGGCGGGCTCAATCATCGGGTACAAACCCAAGACTCAAGTGCAGCAGGGCATTGTCAAGTTTGTTGCTTGGTACCTAAACCACAACAAGGTTTAGTTCATTTGTATAATCACTCATTTCTTACACGTCATTTTCTACTGTTTGAACGCATGGTATACTTATGGGGTTTCGATACTACTTTCAACTTAATGTGTATTTACTTTTTCATCTTCAATGTGCAACTGAGAACTGATCCATTGTTCGTTCATTTTCTACCTTGATAGACAAGATCATCTAAATTCCACAAACTATTTATGCCACTTCACTAAGTCGAAATCATGTGTCGCGGGCTCAGATAGAAACTTTTGGAAGGAAATCACTTGTAAGCGGATCGAGCGTCGTGAATGCAGAGGAATAATACAAAGGCTTTGCGTTCGGTGACCTTGCTTTGCACACGCACAATGATAGGCAAGATAATTATATAGAACAAAAGCGTTTTCAATATTTATCCCGTTGTATGTTGCTATTAAAAAAAGTTGAAGAGAGGAGATGACTACTTAAACGGCCCTTTACCATCTCGAAACACTTCTTCCCACCAAGTTTCTCTTGCATCTTTCAGAGGCTTCTCATTCCACCGACAAAGCTCTTCAAACTCCATCTTGTCGAACCTACCATCAGCCGTGGCATTGGCCTTTCGAGGATATCTGTCTCTCGCTTCAGCCAATGCTCCCCAGTATCTGAATTGGTCGGCACCATCCTGGACCGTTGCCAGGGGCTGATCGATGGGATATGGTTTCAGTCGAGGCTTTACGAGTTGTCTCAGTCGTTGATGATACCACGGTTTGTGCCACCATGTTTGGCGTCGGCCTTTGTAACCATTGTGGTGCACTATCGCAGGCACTTGCCCAATAGCGAAGTCGGCATAGAGAGGAATATTACTCCAGGTTGCAGACTTGTCGAATTCTTCTAGTGGGTACCGTGACTTGTTGAGATCGTCAGGTACACCATGCAGTCGGACTGGTGATAATCCAAGAGCCATGGTATGCCGTTCAATAGACTCCTTATCGCCCAACGGGACAAAGTCGGCGTCGTAAAGATCAAGTGATCGGTTGATAGCTGTGAACTTGACTTGGGCCACTATCTCCTGAGAGTAGTCGAGTCCGAAGTGGTATTCGAGGTTCTGGTCGACCAAGCCTCGTAAGTCGTCATTGTTGATCCGATTCTTCCTTTGCCATTGTCTCCAGACTTCTTGTTTCCCGACCACGTTGCCCAACTGACCCTGCTCGCTTCGGAGAGGGAAACCCTGACCGATACCTGCCTCCATATCTTCCATCGCGCGACGGAAAAGCCTCCTCATGTCACCTGCTGGACCAAGGTACATACCCCCATTAATCCATCGTGGTCTGTTATAGTAGAAATCGGAAGCATTCTTCTCGGTATTTGGTCCGTATAAATCTGGTTTCAGTGGACTTTCTGGCCACATGTTGCACCGTAAATCAATGCCGAATAGTTCTGGATCATCTGGGTAGCATTTCTTTTCGGCAGCGGCTACAATAGTCTGCTTCATCGGCATCGGGCCTGATCCGGTCCATTGCTTGCGTAGCCTTTCGTTGGCCCGTTTGTTGACCTCATGGTAGCGACTGAGAAGGACCTCGGCTGGCAACTGAAACCAGACATCACGAGCATCCACCATGAGAACCAGGTCGTCTTCCTCCAACTTCTCCAGATCTGTAGCGTTGGGGTGCATGACGGAGTCGAGATAGTGTACGAACCCGGGGATCTTGGGTAGATTCTTGCCAAATTCCCAATGCGATACATCATGGTAATCTACTCCCCAATTGACAATAACAGGGCTCGGATAGCCCAAGGCAAGCGCAGTGAAAATCGTCTTGCAGACATTGGGGCCGGGATCCGTAATAGGCACGACGAGAGTAAATCGGCGATCCTTGTCGACAGGTACGTTGGGCTGGGATGAACCGTAAGGCTTCCACACTGGGGCACCCAACTCAATATCCGAAAATAATGATAGAGTGTAGAAAGATAGATATAATGCAAATACCACGACGGCGATTCTGTAAAGTATCTGCGTGTTGAGAATGGCTGACAGAGTCAACTTTGGATTCGCGTTGAAATCTCGCATTGTAGCGAGTGTTGTGGTTCAATCCACGGTTGAAGAGAAGGTCTCGATGCACAAGTGTCCCAAGTGGTGTAGTTAAGAATCGCAATAAGACGTGGGGGCTTTGGGTTTTGAAGACACATGGCATATTTCACGGAATGAATGTGGAGGGGCTGAGGTATCTAGCACTACAGTAAGGGAGGTCTAGTCAGGAGAAATGTCTCAGGGTCCAAGAAGAAATATGTAAGCCAGGCTAGACAGTGCTGATGTTATACCCCTTGCAGCATAAGGTACCAGGGGGGGGCTAAACAGAATTCCCTGCGCCTTCGTTGGGGACTGGATTGGTTTGTGGAAATGAAGAGCATTCACAGACTGCAAGGGAGACTCGCCCTGTATATTCTGCCCTTGATACGGAAGATCCTTGTCGCACAAGTCACCACCTTAAGCTTGGGGAGCGATGGAAGGCCCGTTTTGATGTATGCTTAATATTCTGAAGAATGGAGCAGATGACCGCAAGGTAAAAGTACATGCTTACTAGATGTAGATATCGGTGTCTGAACTTGTCTTGGCCTTTGGAGACCCTGGTTGCATTTTTGTTCCATCTTCAGCCTTACATATGGGGACACCACTGTCAACGCGCTATCACGGGCAATGATGTGATTCCAGCAAAACACAATAAAATTGAAGCTATGTCAAGTCTATAGATAACCCTAGTCGCTGCCATGCCGCGGCTATGTCCCCTATTGAAAGAATGTGTCGAAGAATATTACCACCATTTTTACCCTCTCGCCGTCGCGACCAAGCCGCCACCTTGATTCCGTTTCACTAGCTCATCCGATAGCGGGAATAATCCGTAAATATCAAGATAAAAAAAGACATTAAAAAATTAGAAGGAGTGTTATGTAATCTCATGATCCATAAGTTTGTCCCAAGTCCAACAGGCCAGAAGTGACAAGCTTTGGTCTGAAGTCTTTGTGGTTGGCCAAAATTGAGCACTTAAGCCTTGTACTCCTTCTTGTGACCGCCATCGCCGTAGCCAGGGTTCTCGTATCCGGGCTTGTGGTATGTAGGCTTTGGCTTGACAGTGATGGTCTTTGTGACAGTCTCGGTCTTGTACTTGGTGACAGGAGGCTTGTGGATGTACTTGGTCTCTGTGGTGGTCTTCGTCTCTGTCTTGGTGACTGGTGGCTTCCACTTGGTCTCGGTCTTGGTGACGGGAGGCTTCCACTTGGTCTCGGTCTTGGTGATGGGAGGCTTCCACTTGTACTTGGTCACGGTGTCGGTCTCAGTGACAGTCTTGTACTTGACGATGGGAGGCTTCCACTTGGTGACATATTCAGTCTTGGTAACAGGAGGCTTCCACTTGTACTTGGTAACCGTCTCGGTCACGGGGTACTTCTTGGTGACGGTCTCTGTCTTGGTGACCGGGGGCTTGTAGATGGGCTTGGTGACAGTGTGAGTGACGGTCTTGGTGACGGTCTTGGGCTTCTCAGGATGTCCGTAGTCTCCGCCAGGGCTGGCGAATACCAGAGGGAGGGAGAGCAGAGGAGCAATCACAGCAGAGAACTTCATGTTCGGCTGAAGCGAAAGTCTTGAGTTCAAAGTCTGAGAGTGAGAGGTGCTTGAAAGAATGGTGATGAAGTCTGAGCCGGTGGGTTGAAGCCTGGGATAGAATCTCATGGACTGAGGGAAACTGATGGCATCTTTATACTAGTTGGCAGTCCTGACTTACGGTTCATCCGAGTTGCCCAGGTCTGTCATGCCATGAGATACACAACTAGGTGCCGGCCATATCTCGAGTCGGGACCGGTTTCGCAGTATCACACAACAACATGGACAAGTGTTTGCCCTGACTCCATCCCTACAATGCTGCTGCTGCCAATTGCCTTGGCACAATATTTACACGTTGGACAGACCAGGCCACCAATGGCGACACAACAATTCAGCCATAAGCTCGTATTTTCCATCTAGCTCGTGTCTATGCAATATTAATGCAGGTCGGCAGCCATTATTGATGCAGGTTAGGAGCAGTTATGGCCCAATTAAAGTAACACCACTTTGCAAGTAAGCTTACCAGTCCTGCCAGTAAGAATGGACAAGGCAACGTCGCTTCGCATGCCAAACCACCACACCAGGTTGGACGATTGGGTATATGCAATAGTTTCCCCTCTATTCTTTTCGCTTGGCAGCATGTTTATTAATTGAGCTGCCAACGTGCGTTGCATAACTAATCGCGTGATCTGATGAGATGTTGTAATTCTTACGAGCCTTATGTGAAGGATCGCCAGTTGGTAAGTCAGATCATGAATCATCAGAACATAGGGAAACTACGCTAAGCCCTATAAATCGGCCTGCATAGTAGCAATTCAACCGGTTGTACCAGCTTTGCGGGGGATTTCCAGGCACAGAAGCTTAGCATCACAAGGTGTGACAGCGACATGAAACACATGCTAAGACCAGAGGATAAATGCCCAGTACTAAAACTTTCTGATCTTCGCTCTGTCACTTGTTGATTTACTTAGCTCTCATGATCTCAAGGTAGGTAATGGTTGCGAGCATTCTAGTTGTCAAACCGGTTGATCAACTCTTGATCGAGGCATATTTCGAATCAATGTCGATCCTCACAACTCACATAAACGTGAAGTAAGCCCAACCTGTTTGAATCCCACCAGCATGTTGACCGGTCTTTGTGCCCTTGTAGCCTCTGGACGAAGCTAGCGTGGGCTTACCACATCACATATGCAGATACAGTACATGCTACAGGTTCGGCCCCGCGTTCAAGAGAGTTGTCACCAATAAACAATCACTTATTGCAGCCGGGTCTGCGGCCTTGGCTGTTGATCTTTCACGGCAATGGGCCATTGGCAAACTGAGAAATGAGAAAACATTCAATCATTGGTTCACCAACTATTATTGCCTGGCCCACGCAGCCCATCGTAAGTATCATGATCGAGACCACAATGACGCCAACACAGAGCAATACTGCGGGCGATTAAAGAAGTAAAATATCGACAGGGATCAACCTGGCCAGCTACAGGGATATATCATAAGCAAGTAGGTATTGCGCGATACATTAAGTTTATGAGCATTGAAATAGTACCGTCAGTGCGGAAAGTCACAGTTCTGATGTTGCCATAATGAATACAATACCCAATACCAATGCTATGGAATAAAGGTCGATCATACGTGCTCTGGTGTAGCCTCAGACTGGTCTACTCAAGATCTACTTTTAGAAAGGCCACCTCCAATAGCAATTGAGGCCACACACCGAAATGTCCTTCAAGTCCATACCACCACTCAGAAGACAATATCAGCACACAGTACCTGTTGGTTCTTGTTTTTCTGCTGCGAAGAGTGGTTCGACTGTTCAAAGAGGCGTTCAGTTGCATTAGTTGTGTAACCGGGCGCGGCCCGGCCTGACAAGATTCAGCCTGATAAACCCCCCAATGATTTCAAAGCCTGGTCACTAAATGATGACTCGATGATCAAGTTTATTCACCGTTCCATGTTATATTACCATGCATATTCCACCAGTCAAGACAGATTATTATGAGATGAGACATCAGCGTTGAAAGGATTCATATCCGTCGTTGCCGATGTCGTATCTTATCTCACTGTTTCGGGCGAGTTGCTTCTAATGGCAGTCTGCAGCCTGCCGTCTGACTTTTGGAGTACATTATGCAGGCTTATATAACCTGCTCAAAAGGTCTGGGCTGACAACTGTCATGCCTTGTCACAATAAGCTCTTAGATAGTTTCGGTCGTGGCGCCGCCATCAGGGCCATAGTTCGATGTAGGAACCGTTACACAGAGTTCTCTGGGTTAGGCCAGAACGCCACGCATCCCTGATTGTGGTAATTGATTATCTTAAGATTGATTGAAGAACATCTAACGTAATGAAATCAAGGTATCATACTGCATTTCCTGGTCCGGTGAGTTGCAGATGCGTGATGGATGATCTCGCCAACACAGAGCTTGGAGATGCTGAGTTCATGCTCTAGAATTATCGAGGCCTTCCAACAGTTGTGCAACCAATTGAACAACGCATGCACAGCACAAGCTCCGTATTCTGTAAGCCACTATCTTGTGTTGGTGCTTTGTTGTTCGGCTGCTTCCACTTTCCGTAACTGCCATCCACTAAGGATGTCAAAACATTCGGGAGCCAACTTTTAGTGCAAATCACGTTATCTTTCCCTGGCAATTGTCCCATACTCCTGGAGGACGAATCACAAGAGCTTGGCCGCTGTAATACGATATCAAGTAAGCCACAGCCAACGTGCGTTAGTGTCACTGGTAAGCCGTGGTGGTTGAACTAAAAACGCCTCCTGTTGGTCTGAGTTCTGACTCACCAATTTTCCGCATTAGCTTGATTTTCCGAGGGAACAGTGATACGTTGAGACTCGATCAAACTCCTTCGATAAAACCATTTAGACTATTTGTGCGACCAACTTGGACTGAACACGGAAAGCCCGACAGTTGTGGCGGACAAGAAGTGTGCAAACATGTTGATGATTCCTGATTGATGTGGTTTTGGCTTGTTTTGATAGTCGATATTATCCACAACGGGTGACATGCCTGAGAACATGCTTGTTTCTGTTTATGCCCTGTGCTCTTATCAAGCTTTACACTACTGCATGACATCCACTAGTATATCTATACACTAGAACGGCAAGTTATTAATAACTACGTTTTTATGTAGCTACTAGATACGAGCGATTCATGACCAATCCAAACATTTCCAGTTGATAAGCATTGTACGTTCAAAGCCCCAGTTTCACATGCTCAAGACCAGACACTGCAACATATGACGTCACCCTTCTACCTTGATTCCAGCTACACCGTGTACTTTGGTACGATGGGCAGCTCAGTGCATGATTCGAGTGTATCTATGATTATTAGCAAACGATCGCTCATGTGAGATACGATTGTCTTACCAAGCCGACACTCCTTATTCGTGAAAGCAGGGAAGAAAGGCCCCGGGTGCAGGATAGTCTGTGACAATGTTGCAATAAGAATCATACTTGAACAAGGTTTATTAGTATCAAGACGCGAATTAGATCATGGGTACTCACAGTCCCTCAAGAAGAATGAAAGGAATTTGTTCCTTCATTAGTTTGTTACCCCATCCACCTCTCATCTCAGCGATTCGATATACACATCGAACGTAGATCGTCAAAAATGCTGTAAACAGACCACAGATAAACCAACGGAACCGTGGACCTTGCCAGGTTTTGAGTGCATTGCCATTCAGGGGGTTAAACTTGACAGCTCGCACACGCCTAATGCAGAATGCTGTGGCCAGCAATGCAAACACAGATAAGGTAACCACCTGAAAGGCGATGCCAGCCATCATGATGTTGTTTCCGAGATTCAGCATATCATCGTCGCCAATAGCCGTGGTCGCTGCGATTCCACCCCCTGCAGCCTGCAGGACTAATGACACAACGTCCGCGCCGATGAAGATGATAGTGTACAGCTTCGGCTTCAGCAGGGACCACTCGGGGCCGAATAGTGTAACGATGTATTTGAGCATGAGATACACAGCCGCGCTGTTGAAAGCTGGGCCAATGATGAGGCAGCAGACCTGGGCTTGGAAGGGAATGGCGTTGAAGGGTAGGAAGTACATTCCGATCCTTGCGCCGTAGCCTACGATTTGAGCCAAGGAGGCCAACGCGAGGACGATGGCATAGGCACGGATGCGGAAGCGGATTCCGAGCCAGATGTTGGCGAAAAGGGCGATGGTGAAAAGCGATACCAGTAGAATGTTGACCCAAAGGCTCGGGCGATAACCATACACAGTGTATTCAATCGGGCACTCTTTAGAGATGTGCACGCATATGGGTGTTTCTTGTGCCATTTGGAGATTAGATTTGAGTTGAAGAGGGTTGACTTGTCGATGTCAGGTACAATGATTGAAGCAATCGAATGAAACGAATTTATGCCAAACTCATCGACCTAAGTATATATATCTTCCAACATGCCATCTGTCTCCCAATGTCAATTCCATTATTCTCGGTCTTCTACTTCAAACTGTGGAAGAGGCTGTCCCGGTCTGTGATTGGATAAAAGACCGAGTGTTCAGGGCTTGCAATTATGTTTTATATCTATGACAATGAATTCAAAATACGGAGACTCGGATATCCAATGGAAATAGGAGTTGACACAAAGGAAATTAGACATTGACGAGTTTGTCAGGAACGGAATTGCACTAGAATCCTTCAAAGTCGGTCTTTGCCCAAGCCTCAAGACGTCGTAAGCCAGGGGGAAGCTAAAGAGAGACTCTATTGGTTGGTTGTCCAAAATGCCCCATTAGTTTTCTCGGTCTTTGAGTCCAAGCTAAACCCATTCTATGAATCCTTGATCCGTCAGAGTCTCAACTTCTCCGACATGCTGACATGTCTCAACTACCTGCTGTATGGGGTAATCCCAGGCTGACATCATGTACAGCTACATTGCACAGCCTCGATCAGCCTTGCGGGGGACATTCCAGGCTTCACGATAACACTTCATTTATCTCTAGTTTTCGGTCTTTGTTTTACTCGGTCTTTTTCTCGCGACCGTGCTCCCTATGAAGACGTCCAAAATGACAGTGTCATTCGAAGATGCCGAAAAGCCCAAACGTACGAGAACCAACGTCAAGCAGTCAAAGTATGGTTGTTACACCTGCAAGTATGGCCTCACTTTGTGACCCCTGGAAGTAAACATGCTAACTATAGCGATAGAGCCCGACGTATCAAGTGCGATGAAGCTAAACCTACATGCCAGCGCTGTAGGTCTTCAAAGCGCGAATGCAAAGGCTATCCTCGGGGGGCACTTGTCGACTCCCCACTTGGGATTCAAGGGACAGCATCGCTAGTACCATTATCAGCCTCACCGTCGTCTTCAATATCCTCTTCAACTTTATCACGCACCGCTTCGCCTTTGACTGTTCTTTCCTTTGACCCTTATCATCTTCTAAGTCCCTTTGTCGATATCGCCTGCGGCGTCATGGTGCAGAGTCCCCGGCGTGGCAGAAGCGACATTGAACAATCATTTTGGACTCGAACTGTACCTCAGTTGGTGCATAGCAATCCTTCCGTGCGGGCTGCAGCCGAGGCATTCGGATCATCTTACAGCGAATATGTTCTCCAAGTCGACAATTCTTGTTCTGGCATTGAGACTACAAAGCGGTATACACAGGCTTTGAGGCTGGTGCAAAAGGATCTAGCTACTGTGCAACACGAACCTGTCCCCTGCGTCATAGCTTGTTTGTTTCTAGCATTCTCTGAAGCCATACAGCAGAAGCTGGATGAGGGCCTATTGCACCTCTTGGGGGCATTTTCTGTCATGTTATCTCGGACAGACAAAAAGCTGTTGGGTGATGTAGATACCGAGAGTTTGTCGCTGCTATTACAGAAGCTTGATCTCCATGTTGCTACTTATGGAATCTGCCACCCTCCAGAAATGCCTCCAATTTCACCAGTAACAACGAATATGGTCACATCACTTCCCCCAGACGAGGCGCTATTTAAAATTCTGCACTCATGCTACCACTTCAACGCACAGGCATTTACCTACAAATACACCACTCGCCGAGCGATTCCACCCGAGATGCTCATGGAGCAGGGTCGTCAACTCGCGACTTTGAAGCTATGGTTATCGCAAAACAAACTTCCTTTGACATGGGACGCAAACTTACACGAATCGCTAGTAGTTCTTCGCTCCCAGTGCCTGACTGCGTTGATACATACGGCGACTATTCTGGATCCCCGCGAAACCGGCTATGACTGCTACGGACCTGAATTCCAGGAAATCATTACCACGATAGAAGCATTGTTCCTCAGTAGAGGTTTTCAAACCGACCCATTGAGCAGTGCATTGGGCCGACTTCCGTCCTTCATTCCAGAGACTGGAGTGATTCATCCTCTGTATTACACAGCGAAGAAATATCGAAACGCATTCTGGCGGCGAAGGGCACTGAACTTGATCCTACGAAGCGGCAAAGAAGGACCATGGTGTTCCAAGACAGAGGGAGCCATGATCAAAATGATTATCAGAATGGAGGAGGGAGATTTTGACAAAGCATCTTTCGATCTTTCGAGAGGCGAGGATGCTGTCCTTCATTCTACTTGTAACGTTCCCGAGAAGAGCAGGATCAATGCATGCTGGCCCATTGATCCCGGAGCCCAAACAAGAGAGGCTAGCAATTTTACTAAACAGAAGTTTAGCAAGGGTATCTTGTATAAGTGTATCGACGTGGACCGACTATTGGCTGATGCCGAAGGACAGAAGCCTCGCTCGTGGGCATGGATGAAATCTGCGTGGTGGGAAGAGTGGATTGAGCCTCTTGGGGAGATAGCCTGATTTTTTGTTCAAGGCAGGGTCTTAGTAGAATAGATTGTAATAATAATCATGTCTTTTATTTTTAATGTGGCAGTGAAAATGAAGGAGCCAGATCTTTCCGATTCAGCTTTTGATAGAGTAGGTTGCCACTTACAACCAAAATCCGAGGTACTACCCACTTCTTATTGCCCTATCACTTCGGGCTTCCCGTCACGTTAAATCCAAAGTACAAGGTTTAAATAGAGTAACAGAGGCAAACTCTAGTAGTATCCAAGTACCTCGTCCTTTAACAGTAGTGGAAATCATGATGTATTCATATTCTTACCATTACCTACCCTATGTTCATACCGACAGCCAGATAAGAGCTGAGCGATGATGATAAGATGATCGTATCGTTATCGGACATCTTATCGATAACACATATGTAGATGCGGAGACGCGGAGTGGTCAGTCAGCGTTTTCTGCAAAGATGGTGGTCGCATGGAACAATTGTTAATAAACCCCCACCACGATTATAAAGTGAATAGGTACTCTCTTGTGGGTGTTACTGTGTTCTCTCAGTTCGTCATGTTAATCTCGATGCTGGATAAGCTAACCCATAGTCAGTATCGCAAGATGATACCACGATCGAGACAATGTGGCTTGTGTAACCCATACGCTATAACCTATGACCCATGACCCGGCCCCATTTAATAAGCAGCCCGAAAGAGAATGTCAACAGTAATCTACGCATGCATCCTGATTTATACGTCTTCCGGTCTATGACTGACAAATGCAGTATCACGACATATAATCATTCCTTGGGTTTCACAAGACAACCATAGTGAGCATACTGCACCAACACTATGACGTAGCATACAAATGAAGCCAACAGCGATTACTGATCATGAACCAGCTATTGGAATGGCCTCAGCCCTACAAGGCAATGTTTCTGTGGCCACAATTTACAACTATCGCGACGGAGGTTGAGTAATCTATCGTTGGCGTTTACACCCTCTGTCATCTTGTGAATATGCGTTTGCCATCGGTTGCTAAAATGCTTGGCTCTATGGAATCTTTAAAATGCGTATCGCCAATACGAAATTCCGTCTCGCAATGGTGATATCGCCACACCAAGTGAAACAATGGCAGATCACACGAGCCCACAGTTGCAAACAAGGTTTGATATCACTGAAAAAAAAAGTTAATGTGAGACGCTGATGGCCTCCAGACCCGAGGGGGTTGCTTGTACTCCATGTCGACGCGCCAAGATGAAATGTGTGGTTTCGAATCCAGCATCAGCAACATGTGATCGCTGCGAAAGGGTAGGAAAACAATGTGTATACGAAATGCACAGACGAGGTCAATGGCGCAGAGACGTGACAGGAAAAAGGTATGCCAAGGCAGGAGAGACGAAAAACAACTCAATCGTTGACTGTAATTCCCCTTCGACAGGGAAGATCTACAGAACTCAACAAACGATAATGTCCCAGAACCTGATTTACTCCCAAACAATCAAAGACCTGCCTTCGAGAATCAAGGTTCTGGTTCAAATTCAGCACTTTCGGGATCTGACCAGTCACCATTTACGCCAGGCACCTTGCGTGCTGCTCTCGATGCAGAAACAACATTTGGGACGGACTCCTCCGGCCAGTTCGACCTGTTTATGAGAACCTTTGATCAGACAACAAACCTAACGAAGAACCATGACCCTATCGAGATGGGACTGATTAGTAGACCGTCTGCTCAAATTCTCTTCGAGGGGTATGTGTACTACAGAAACCTACAGATTCTAGTCACTAATCGAACAGGTTCTTTGAACATTTCAATTCACTCGTTGGACTCCTAGATCCACAATTGTACTCGTTTACGTACACAAGAAGTCGATCTAGCTTGCTATTCACAATGGTACTCGTTATTGCCTCCAGGATATTCCAGCCTCAATCCCACAAGACAATCAGAGACCACTCCGAAGCACTACTGGGTAGAGCTCTTTTGCAATGCGATTCTGCAATAGAGAACATATGGGCTATCATCTGCATGTATTATTGGAAAGACAAAAATGATAAGAGAGGGGCAATATTGATTGGTTTTGCCTCACAGATGGCCGCCTATGCCGAATGGAACATGATGTACCAGAATGCACCAGGCAGAGGACAAACTCTTGACTCATCTGAGCTACAGTCGCGACAGGAAAGAGACAGAAAGAGAGGTTTAACTATCCTTCATAACACTGAGAGGATGTAAGTGCAGCGCATTCGACATATGAACCTTTGTAAGCTTACTTGGACTTAGGTCGAATTACTTCAACAGGCGCCGACGACTTGCATCGCTCGTTAATCAAAAGCCAGTTTCGCGGACTTGGATATACTTGACACCATTCAGTTATCGTTTAGGTGATTGTACATCTGTCAAAAGCCAAGAGATGACACAAATTGCACGCGATGTGTATGAAAGCATGGCAAAATTCGGAGAACACCATGATTCCTACCCAACAACCGTTGCCGACTTTGAGAGTTTTCAAAATGTCATGAATTCATTCCACAGCCGGATTAATGAATGGAGAGACCAATGGTGTACTATGTATTCGAACTGTAAGCCAGAAACTTGTTGATTTTCACTACTCTAAGAAGTTGAGCTGATAGCTAAATAGTTCCCTACTTGGAGCCTCTGCAACGACCCATCACCCTCCTTCACCGTGACTACATGTGCCTCTACTTTAACACTATTCATCTCCACATGCTATTGGAGTCAGACGACAGGCCTTTACTCGGAGATCAAATAGCCCAGACGGCCTGTATTTGCTTCTCCAGCGCTTTCGGCATATTGCAACATGCAGTTCATTTCGGGGAGATCAACGTTATTTACTATCTTTGGGATAACGCGCATAACATGGTTGCATATGCGGCAATGCTTATCCCTAAATTGCTGGAACAAGGCATTGATGAACCTACCATGTTGAAACAACAAGCGGTATCGATACTTGATCAAGTAAACACAACGTACCTCATCGCAAGCAGGTCGATGGTTAGTCAGGAGTCTCAAACACCAGATTGTCAAAACGAAAATGAGTGTCATTTATCTACTCAGTCACGACTACTATCAGCCATCCTTGGGATAATTAATAGTTCTACGACATACGTCGAAGAGAGTCCGGAAGCCAGAGGATTATCCAATATATCTTTCAACCCGGATCTTCCATGGCTTGAAGAAGACCAAACTTCATTCAACTACTTTTCCGAAGACAGGACGAATCATCTGGAGTCTCGAAACATTGGTTTTGATGCCCACACATTCGCTCAGTCCGACTATTTCAACTCGCGTGTGTCGCAGGAATACGAAGAGCTAAATTTGTTGGAGAAGAAGGGCTTTCTCGAGTCAATGTATCTTAATGCCGGATTACTCCCGTTGCAAAAGTCGGGGATTCTTTCGAGGGATCTGTGAAGTAGTTGGCCTAGCAAGTTGTTAATATATTCGAAGGATTACTCTCAACGAATATTTAGCCCTATAAAGTGATGAGAAATGGTTCCTGAAGGGATTTAGACATTAACATCAACTTGTGTATACATGTCATTGATGATATGACGATGCGTTGGACCTTCAAAGAGTATAACTTAGAGAACTTACTGTTGAATTTCTGTTACACTACGGTTAGGAGCATCGCTTTGTTTCACTAAGAAGGATAACTCGCCAACACATAACTTAGAGAACCGTAATGATGACAAGGTAGCCCTAAGAGTGCAGCATCAAGGTCAAGGCCATATGGCCAATCAAATAATTATTTAATAAAACTATGTAGTAGGCAATTTAATATGAGTTACTAATAAAAGTAAAAACAAAAGCGCGAAGAATAGATTCATGTCATTATCCTCGTTAACTAGCCAAGTCCTAACCGCAATTTTCTAAAATCCAAACTACGCCCCGGCAACAGCTTGCAGAGCCGCCTTGACGACTTCGTCGAAGTCCTTCTTGGGCAATCCCAAGATGTCATTCATAATTTCTCCTTCCTTCTCCAGATGGCTACCAAACTTGCCAGTAACAAACCCAGTTTCGATCAGTGAGTAAATGGCATATGGATCTCCCGCCGCCACTGCAGCCTGCTTCTCCTTGATGAGCTGGCTACTTTCAACCCTCTCGACAGTCATCTTCTCGCCACTAATACGCTCGATGGCCTCAAGAAGCATGTTTTGAGTGATGGCAAAGTCGCTTAGCCACACGACCCTGTTCTTTGTCTCTTCCCACTTCTTGCTCAAGGCGTTCACCATTGCTAGGGCGGTGTTGTCCTCAGTAGTGGTGCTGAACCAGCCATTGCCATCATCCCAGAACACGAACTTCTTCTCTTTGATGTGCATTCCGAGGAAGTCATGGAGTGCGCTCCATTTGAGCCACATGCCGCAACCGATGGCCATCCACTCCAAACCTGTGGACTCTTTCGATCTGAGATAATCTTGGACTTCGCCCTTCTCGCGAAAGACTGAATTCAAGGCTCTGGCGTCGGGGTTGTTGTTGTTTAGGCCGTATTCAGATGCGACATAGCGTCTGACCTTGGCATCGACTGCAGCGTCGACGAAACGTAGTTGGTCGCTGACGGCTAAAGATGTCATACAGTTAACGATAGCATCTTGGCCAGAGAATGCGGAGACCAGTGCATCAGAAGGGTACGAATCATCAATGGTGATGATTTTGACGTTGGCAGGGAGCTTTCCCTTGGATGATGATCGTTGCAAAACACTGACTTGGAATGAGGGTTCTTTGGTCAGGGCTCCTAGCATGATAGAGCCAATAGAGCCTGTAGCTCCGACGATGAGAATGTTTTTGAATGGTGACGACATTGTTGAAGAATGATGGAATATGATGTAAGTGTGTTATGATGGTTGGTCAAATGGGAATAAGAATGGCTGTCTGCCTCAATTATATGCATGGGTATCCCGCCGTCCTGTACTCTGTAGACCCATGTCTTTTCTGCGATGCAGCATTGAGCTTACTGAGCACTTCCAGTGGTGTGCTTACACAAATGCTGTTATACCCCAATGTAACCTCCACTAACTGGCATGCAACTGCAGCTGACGCTGTTCCTATTGGCCCGGGATTTATTACTGAACATCAAAGACGGGGTGATTAGTGTTGGCGCCGTCACTAGACCAGACAAGGACAGACCATTTCCCAGTGTAAAAAGGTGCTTCGACAGCTGCGAAACCTGCACTATGTAATTTTCCCGGTCATCAAGACTTACTAACATCAACCGGGTAGAAAGAATAATGCAAATATGAAAAAGATTGTTGGTTAGAAATATAGCCAATACCATCGTAACTATGTATTATTTGACAGCTATAAAGCTTTTGATCCATGACACTTGAGACTTTGCACATCCCTCCCTTGATTATCAACCTTATCATTTATCTCTATCTATTCAACTCTTCTTTTACAATCCCCATCACTAAACCGTCATGCCCCAACAACTTATTGGATCTGAGTATACCGTCTATCGTTCCGGTGACGGTAATGGAGGATTCACCCCAACCACCGTCAAGGTGCCTACCCTCGGCCCTCACGACATCCTTGTGCGCATCACACACAGCGGCGTATGTCATACAGACATCACGTTTTGCCAGATGGGTGCTCCCATAGCTCTTGGACACGAGGGTGTCGGTATCGTCGAAGCCGTGGGATCTCTCGTGACACAGTTCAACGTCGGAGATCGCGCTGGCGGTGGTTTCCATCGAGACGCATGCGGCCACTGCAAGTATTGTCTTTCCGGAAGAGACATTTACTGCTACAATCGTGTCATCTTTGGTGAAGGCGACTTCGATAACGGTACCTTTGGCAAGTATTATATCGGAAAGGAGACATACTTGCACAAGATCCCCGAGGGACTTGCCAGCGAGCATGCCGCGCCTCTCCAGTGTGCCGGTGCGACTGTTTACGCTGCTCTCAAGGCTACCGTCACTCCTGAGAAAAGGGTAGGCATTCTTGGGATCGGTGGACTGGGCCATCTCGCCATTCAGTACGCGAACAAGATGGGTGCGGACGTTGTTATATACAGCACGAGTACCAGTAAGGAGGCGGAGGCACGTCAACTTGGTGCAAAGGAGTTTCATCTCCTGGACAACATGTTTGATGATGTCAAAGCACCCATCGATGTTCTCGTCATCTGCGGAACTAAATACCCTGATTGGGACCGGTCAGTCGTTCTTCAGTGCCGCTACGAGGATTTACTTACTGATTTGTTGCAGTGTCATGGCAAAGGAATTTCTGGCCAGGGACGGTGTTATCGTCCCTCTTGCTGCTCCTGTACATGGACCTCTGAGCCTACCGTATGTACTACTCCCCCCACGATATCTCAAAACTAATATCATTTTAGTGCTGGAGCCATGTTCTTCCAGGGATATCATGTCTTTTCGAGTTTGGTCGGTTCCCGAAATGTCCACGATGAGATGCTGGAGTTTTCAGCCCGACATGGCATCAAGCCAATGGTTCAGATCTTCAAGCATGACGGTGCTGAGACGATTAGGCAAGTATTTGAGCTCGTGCAAATGAACAAGATGAGATACAGAGCTGTTTTGGAAATGTGACATTATTGAGCAATATATTAGGGCTAGCAAAGGATATTTTTAGGCTATTTGTTACCAGGCTAACGCAAAAAATGGGAAATTACTGAACAGAGTCACAATCTTATGCTGAACAATAACATTGACCTTTGATACTAAATAATTTGCCCTCTGGCAGTGCACAATCCCCTCGCGAGTCTATGCTATGGGACGCGATAAGTGATGGTTCATGACCATGGGCGCAACGGGTATCTCGATAGGCTGAGCCGGGTCGAATCGGGTCTTTGTTGGCATCGGGCTCCACTGTTGAATGCATCTCACAGGATGCAGGATAACCTCAGAACTGGTGCGTTTCTTCCAGGTCGAGATCGTTCCATGCTAACCGCAAGGAGGACAAGCTCCTATCTGAGTCACGATAGGCGACTGACGAGTGGTGCTGGATTGAGAGTAATGAGTTGGGAATGCTGTGCACCCAGTTGGGAACCTACCATTCATCAACAATGGTTCGTTGAGAGAAACATTGGTCTCAAGATACGAGACGCCGGGCTGCGCCATCGCGCCATCTTTGCAGCGACCAACGCCCAAAATCTGACATAAGATGAGTGGAGGTCCCCTGCCGGCGGCAACACATGTGGCTTTTTCCAAATGAAGTCCTCGCGTTAATCTACACAATAGCCTAAACTTCGCGATAAGATCCACCGCCTGGGGTGCACAAGAACGCCGACTTATTAATAGGCTGAAAAATGGTACTCAAGTCAGAAATGGATTTATTGGGCATGGGAATATGTTCAATTCTGCATCTCTCAGGCGTTGGCTATTCGTTCGGCGAGCACTAGTGGTGTACGCCGGCGTCTTGGTGGAGAAACACGGCGTCTTGAGCTAAGAAACAGTGCTATGTCATCCCTTAGTCAAAATGTTCAGCCGCAGCCATTGGTTGATTATCGAGCTGAACTGTTGTTGGTAGCGAATCTAATAGGCTTTGCGGGCTGCCGGTCATGGCAGATATATTGGGTCTTGGCTACAGCTTCAGGCTCCTCACAAAGCTCTTCTATCAACTCTGTTGGTAACGGCAATAAGCACATTGGTTTTTCACTTCTTCCATTCCCCACATACGTATTTGACGAGACATACTAGTCCAGACAACATGATGCCTTTATACATCCCAGAGTCAAGCTCAGGAGAGTCCAGTCGTGTTGAAGACGGAGGAGACGCCGCTCCAGCGCCCAAAAGAGGAAGGCGTCCCGTGGAAACACCGGCAATGGGATCTGTCAGTAATGTAAGTCGTCTCTACGAGACCCTCACACGCCTGGCATTCGCCCATTGAGCCCCTAGATATCATTCTTATATGTCCCGACTAATCAAGTAGCGTCGGCGCATGCAAAACCGAATGGCTCAGCGTGCATATCGGCAACGGAAGGAGTCAGCTATCGACGTCCTCAAGAAGAAAGTCGAAGAGCTGGAAAAGGTCAAAGAAGATATAGGGAATGAATTTCTCAGCTTCACGTCAGTCATACTCGAAAAGGAGGGTGTAGGAAACTGCCCTGATATCGTTGAGCACATCAAAAAGTCTACCATCAACATTCTCACCAGTACTCGAGAGGTTGATGAGACCAGCGAAACAGAGGACCACGATATGGATCCAGTTCCGTCCACGAGTGAGGCACCAGCAGGACCCTCAACAGCCTATACCTTGACTGCCGATCAAGTCAATTCCCTTGGCTTCCCGATGGTCGACTACGTACCGGAACTTGAGTTTGACAATATGTTCGACCAAAATATTGATGCACAGCCGACTACACAGTACCATGATTACAACCTCTCGACTCCATCTATGCATGACAAGGGTTCTTACTTCCAACCTTCAATCTACCAGACGCCAGGTTACAACATCTCCCCACTTCCCGGAGCCACCTACGACACATCGCTGTCTTGTCCTCGATCATATAGTTCACACGAAGCAACCTTTGGAAGACGTTACCACAGAGCAACTCAGGAAGCCGCCTTTCTTCTAGCATCTATGAAACACTCGCCACCTACATGGTACCAAAAAGTATTCGGGTTTTGCTTGCACTTTGAGACACGGGATGAGATCACTCAGCGAATAGGTGATTGTTTGCGGAAATCTCGCGAGGCAACATTAAACAACTGGAAGTTCCCTTTTACGAACGTTGGCGGCGCAGGGCTTTTCTATCCCAACCAAGGCTACGACGGCAGCGAGTTGCCTATTGGAAACCGATCACTATCAAACGAGACCTTCAGGCCATCAGAATTGTCAGGTTTCTCCATGGGTCCATTTGGGCCAACTATCGAACAAGTTCGAGACCTTCGTCTCAGTCCGCAATTACGCATCATTGATCCTAATTACGACGGCGATTTCTTTGATGCAGACGAGATCGAAATTTCCTTGAGAGGTTATGGTGTTACGATACCTGCCAGCAAAGACTATGTGACAGCTTACATTGACATGGCCATGTTCGAACGGGCAGAAGCCCGAGAGGCCCGAGAGACGAGCGGGTCAGAATCTGAAGATCCAGTCACACCGCCTGATGTTTCAACAGACACGGGGAACCATTTCGAAGATGCTTCAGTTTCATGTGATAATGAAGCTGCACCTTTGCACTGCCCTGTTGGTTTGATGGGCATGGCCACAGGAGAGATGCCTCCGTATCCGAAATCACAGCCGCAGGAGCAATGGAAGACACCTATAAGGAGGGAAACGAGGGTGAAGGTTGACGTAGAAAGATTGATCATGTGTAAGCTCAAACGACGTTTATTATCTTGGAAGCAACTAATGGTTTTGATAGGTTTAACCAATTTTACAGTTTGCTTAGGTCGGACTCCTGCTGTTCGTCCGAAAGATATAAGGATGGCATTGAAAATGTCTCTGATTGATGAAGATTGAGTTCGTAGCGGTGTCTTGGCGGATTCATGGTACAAATTAACATAAGTATTCATCATTTATATCTAAGAGAATAAATAAATAAAAACATTACGGAAGCCGCTTAGTAACTGCGGTGGCAGGTCTCGAGGTCAGAGGCAAAATTAACCGTCAGCTCCAGAGTTTTAAAAGATTAATAAACTCATTCATATTCATGGTGGTAAATAAACATCTTCCTATAGACATCTGACTAAACCCAAACGTGGCCTGACATCCATCGTCTAACCTTCCAGGAACAGCTCAACGTGCTTTACAAAAGTTGTCGCATACTGGAAAAGGAACCCATGTCCACTGTTGGGATAAAGAATGAGCTGGCCTTTCGGAACCTTCTGGTAGACAAGGTAACTGTTTGATGTGGGGATCATGTAGTCGTTCTGCAAATAATGTCAGTAAAGTTGGACACTCAAGGTCTCATGAACAGCACTTACGTTTCCGTTTGCAACTAAAACAGGAATCTTGATCTCTGATAGACGATCATAGGCACCATCCTCGCCGCTGCTTGTCTCAGCAGTCATGGTGAAGTCATGGCCCTGGGTCGCCTGGCCCTTGATACCTTTGCCTTGATCTTTGTATCCACTGCTCAACCACTGAGAAACCTCTTCACCACAAGAAGATTCTTTCCTCTCGTGGATTCGACCCCACCAGGCCTCTGCAGCAGCGTCACCTTGTTCATTCTTATGGAAGAACAAAGTCTTGAAGACGTCAATGTTGACATCCTTCACGCCAGCAACGGCACCGACATCATCATTTGTTGACTGGGCTAGATCTTTACCGTAGCTAGTGCCGGTACCAGCAAGGATCAGCTTGCGAATCTTGACCTTGGTCGGATCAGAGTTGAGTGCGACCATCTGAGCGACGTAGCCACCAATACTAAAGCCAAGCAGATCGACCTCGGGTTCCTTGATGAGCTCGATAAACTGTGAGATGTCGGCTGCGGATTGACGAATAGAGTTGGCTACTTCGCCAGTGCTGAGTCCGACACCAAGGTAATCGACCGTGATGATACGACGATTAGCAGCCAAGTTGTTAATGACAAGAGGATCCCATTTGTCCATTGTGCCACGAAAATGAGTCAAGGCAACAAGTGGTGTACCAAAGGCAGCGCCAATCTGGCGATAGGCGAATTTAGCGCCACTGGGTGACTGGACATACTGAGTCCTGGCTGTTTGCTGAGTCGACATAGTTAAAAGACTTGATATGTATCTTGATGGCAGACGAAGGTATCGGATTTGAGATAATTCTGAGAATGCTACTCATGGGTATAGTGGTTCTATATATTCGACGCTATACAGTGAGTTGTGCTATCAACCGGATGCTATTGTGACCCTGTGAGTGTGCATCGGAGTGCTTACTGAGTGGGGGCTGTCCGGCTGCAAGTGTAATCTGCCCGATTTTGAGCTTACACATTTATCGATTAGTGTCTCCTCCGGATGAAACCTTGTACTTGGACACCCATTTGTGTTTTCGCATTACCGTCACAGCCAGTCACGTTTGAATGCCAGTGCTTTGCAGTGTTTATTTGGAGGCGGATTAGTGACCCTTGCAACCATTACCGTTTTTACTTGCATGATGCGACAAATTATCCAACATAGTCTTCCCTACAGTGACGGGTCAACAGAGTAAGCACCTTGTGGTTTTAATCAGCCGCCAACAGCCAGACCGGACCTGATAGATGGCTACACGACGAGGTCTAGAGTAGTATAAATGAGACATGGACTTGTCATAAACTGAAGTCTGCAAGAAATCATCAACATAAACATCTATCATTATAGCTCTGACCTCAACAATGGCACCATCTCTGGACCACGTTTTTACCATGCGGATGTACACATCTCCCGCAAAAGCCGTTGTGATTCCGGAAGCCAAAGGCAAGAATCATCGCATCATCGCCTTCCTGACGCACGGCAATATTAAAGGCAGTGGCTTTGAGGCTGAACTCCAACCTGGAGGTGCTGACTGGATCTTGGTATGTGCAGTGTAAAATCACGACGATTATCTCATGCTAACAAAATCATCAGCGCGACCCAGAAACAAACACTGGACATCTTGATGTTCGAGTACAGTTTCGCAACAGCGAAGGTCATAGTTTTTACATCTATTTCCAAGGTGTATTGCAGATTAACGACAAGTGGATGGAAGTCTTTACTGGAGGCCCAAAGGCCCGAACACTTGAGTTTGGAGAGAACTACTGGTTGAGTGCACCTGTTTTGGAAACTAGCCACCCTGATTTCAAATGGGTTGAGCGATCTGAGTTTGTGGGTGAACTTCGATGGTTTATTGATGAGGACGGGTCAGTTGCGGTGGAGAATGCTATTTACAAGGTTCTTCCAAGCAGTGGGTAGTCATCTTAGATGTGCAAGGGACGGTGTCTTATCTACTCAGTATATAAACATCTCTCATTCTCGTTTAATATATTTGTTCTCTTATATCATCTTTAACTCGCAAGGAATATGTTATCCGTGATAAGATAAGAATATAGTGTCTGATTGGCTTACGGAAGACTGAGTCAGCAGGACAGTAAGATGAGGAGATGGGTGTCTCGGTTTAGGGATGACAGAATCATTCTCCTTTTTACATCAATCATTTCCATCCTTATATCCGTCTCAATACATGCTATCAAAAAAATGGCTGAAGACGAAAGACTATGCGACACGCTGACCAACAAGTCTGCACGCGTACGGCAGTTCCATACCCGTAGTAAGACGGGCTGTGCCAGTTGCCGATCCCGTCGAAAGCGATGTGACGAACAAAAACCACAATGGTATGTATTACCCCAAGCACCTAAATCCCCCCTGTTCATCTTGGTGTGATATCTCTACTAAGACCTGGCATTGTGCAGTAATAACTGCATCAACTTGGGGCGGGTATGCTCCTACAGCCCCATCAAGATTCCACTTCGAGAACGCAGGGCCCAACAGAAGGAGGTACAACCCTGGGAACAGACACCCTGGCATATCGAGCAACCATCGCAGCAGCTATCAGTCAAACGGACCCCAATACCCACCACACTGCGTTTCATGAACCAGGATAGAGAGTACAATAGGCTGGCCTGCGAGATGCCCTTGAAATCACATGAACTCTTTCAATATTGTGAGTCAATATCTTTTTAACAATTTCTTCATGCTGGTACTGACGTTGACAAGTATTCAAGTGTCAGCAAGGGCTCAAAAGCAGTCAAAAGACACCCGCCGCAAATTGGTGCGTTCCTACGTTTTTGTCGTACCTTTTCACTGCTAATTCATGTAGCTTGGTGCGTCTAACAGATGATTCTTGCGCATTGCGAAGCACCATACTGCTGGCCGGGATGCACTTTTGCTTCCAGAATGGCAACTTGGCGTCTTTTGAATCAACATTTTTATACCACAAGGTTGAAGTAATGCGTTACATCAACAAATGGATTGCATCCAACAACCATAAACACGACACCACCATCTTCAGGCAGATGGTAACCCTGGCTTTTACAGAGGTGAGCATCTTCACATATTCTTCCTCATATTCATGCAATAAAAACTCATAATTCCCAAGGTTTGTACTGGTGAGGTTCTGGGAGCTGAGGCTCATGCCAGTGGCCTTCTCGCAATCATCGAAAATGCAGCAGCTAGAGACAAGAAAGAGAATCCAGATATCTCGAACTTCAAAACACCTGAACAAGAACTAGCGAACCGTTACTTCATCATGGCATATACTTATATATGTGGCCTCAAAAGCCTCCTCGGCGGCGTTTGTCGTCTTGGGGGTTTCGACGATGCCCGTATCGAAGACTTTTCAGCCAAGGAACTAGTCGAAATGTCTTACATATGGCACAAGGGCGAGGCATCACAATCCTGGGCTTTGAAGCTCCAGGCCCTTCGATTACTGCCTTTCTTTTTAACACCTCTGCCTGAAGGTGCGATATTGACCTATGCCGACGGGCGCGAAATAATTCAAACCCTACGGGAATTCACGACAGCGACGGGGATCGACCCTTCATCTACGTGTGTATGTACTGATCCTCCGGACAAAATATTTGACAGTTTTTGGAGACGAGGCCCCGCCTCGAGGTTATTAGGAGAGTGCGTTCTCGCCCATGTCGAAACTATATCTGTCAAGAAAAAAAGGTCTCAAGGGCTTGGACGGCCTGGCACATCTTTCGAAGGTCCATGGTGTGCGCTCGTAACTTCGGCTATCATATACGGGCAGGCTATCCTCGGTGCACTGGAACCGGTTGACAAACGTATGCACAAGTATACCATTACCTTGTTCCACCACGATATGCTTTCGTATCTCGATGAAAGTCGGGGGTCAACTGACCCTGGATTTATCCTTTGGTTGCTGATACTCGGTTTGATCGGTTGCCATACTTACCCGAAGGGTGAGAAGGATCAAACACCCCATCCCAGTTTCCTGTTCTTCCAGATGGCTGTTGGGCGACAAGCCAAGGAAATGGATATTTCGTCTTGGTCAGAAGCAAATTCTGTACTAGCTAAAGTGGTATGGCCCAGTAAAAATGACGGATTCGAGTTCGTTGAGGACCTCTGGAATGAGGCTTTTTCTTTGCGACCCGGGATCTAGTTCAAGACTGAAGTTATCAGTCAAGCACTTGTATATACAGAGAAGAGAAGGAGGAACAAACAGAACTGCTAGTTAGATACTTAAGAGAAATCACCCGGCAATAGATATAAATGTTTTGGACAATAGACTACCTACTGGGTGGCAGAAACATCATCCTCCCAAGTTAGGGTACACAAATAAACAGTCCAAAGATTATAGCCTAAGAAGCATCAGCTGCCCTAATATATTTATCTTTTACCCTGTCAGTTATTAATGTTTCTCATAACTACCCTGAGGCCTGTGGTTTCATCCAGGATACATTACTCTTGCTGTGACTACAGCTACCTAGTCCGTACTTGGTATAGTGCTCAATCACGCCGATTGGTAATCTCATCTCGCTGAAAGTTGCCCGTTACCAGGATGGTACCCACAGACCTGATTTCGTGCTTACGTTCCTCGACCAGGAGGATCTGGATAAGCTAACTTTGCTTTCCCTTCTGAACTAAACTGTCAACTTTTTGCGACCACGTCTCAATTTCACTGTTGCTGTCATCTCTAAAATGCCTTCTTTGGGATGTGGAACGTGTCGAGGTATGCAGCACCCAACCCCCCTGACACACTGTTGATTGGCTCTGTTGACGACACTGTCAGCTCGCAAAGTTCGCTGCGATCAGACCTTACCGAAATGCAATCGGTGCATCAAGGCGGGGCGAGATTGCGAAGGCTATGGCCTGCGTCTATCTTGGCCTCGTCAGAATGATAAGCGCCGTGCTATGGTTGGACCACATTCTAAACAGACACGACACAGAGGCATACTATTGGATCATCGTCTAGTAAATGCTTCTTCAAGAGACATGGAGTTACATCATATGATCTCAAAGTTAGCTCAAAAATACAGCGTTGGAGTTGAAGCAGTAGTCGATACACCGATCAAGCTTATCGAGGATACGATCTTAGCCAGACAAGCCAGACAGGCCACACCTTTCATATTACTAAACTCTCCCGCAACAGGGGTTCTTGCAGAGTTGAGCCCAGCCAACAAGAACTTATTCCAGTATTGTGAGACTCCTCCCCGACGATACTGTTAAACTATTGTAGCTCACAAACACAGTTGTAGAGAGAGCCTCGTATTCGATAAGTACTTTCGGGAAGGATGCGCAGAGAGTTCCCAAAATCATTATCCGCATGGCTCTTTCTGGCAGCACTCCCTCGTCTACAGCAGTATTAAAGTCATCTCTTGCCCTAGCATCGTTCCATCGTGACAACTCGTTCTATGCAACGGCGCGATCCAAGGTTGCTGCACTGCGGGCCTTGGCCAAGTCACTACAAGGTTTTATTGGCGTGAGCGACTCGGCTTGTCATATCGCAGCTGGGATTATATTGTCCACTCTGGAGGTAGGAATGATTGTTAATTTGTCTGTGTGAGCGGCATTGACATCTCCATTAGATACAACAAAGTTCGACAACGTCAAGTCACTGGCTGTGGTATGCCTGCGGCGCTGCCAAACTCGTCAAAACATCTGGTCTTGATGAGATCACAACAGATAGAGATATGACCTCACTTGTAGGATGGGTTCATTATTTCAACACCATGGCAAAGTTTAGCCTGCGCCATTGGAAACCCAACTTTGTTCTTGATTATTCTAGTTTGGTTGATGCCGGGTTTAACACATTTCATCCGGCTGTTTGTTCGAACGGACAGGTACTCAAACATTTTCTCTCTACACCTTTGGACTAATTAGCTAACATTACTTTAATAAGCCAGCGAACTTGACAGGATATCCACACGAGATACTATATTTGCTCACAGAAGTGTTCAACTCTGTAACAGTGGCATCTGATCCACGGTACAATACAGCAGAGTACGTTCATCGGCTCCAGTCGCTCGACTGTAAGCTACAAAGTATCGCGGTCCACACCACAGCTAGTCTTGATTTGGATGACGACCAGCCCGAGTTTAACATGGCAGTTGAGTTGTATCGGCTATCAACTTTGATATACCTCAGACGTGCGTCCGCGGGGATACTTGATCTGGATAAGAATTTCATTGACTGGGTCGATCAAGCCTTTGTATTACTTGCTCATCTGCCAACCTGCCAATGGACATTTCCGTTGTTCATATTTGGTTGCGAGGCTCGTGATGATGGAAGACGACTGGTTCTGCTCGATCTCATACAAAGGACAACCGATGATGGCCGATACAGGAGTTTGGCGTCCATCAAGAGATTGATTGAGATCATGTGGGTGCAACAGGATCTGTTGGATGATGACTTGGATTATATTTCTAAGCTTGGGGTTATTCTTAGCTCCAGCCAAAAATCTGTTCCAGCATTTCTATAGTAAACACAATTGTATCCAAAGCTACAACTACTTTCGTCTGAGTTTGTTTTGGATGGTGAGGGATACCTCGGTTTCTCGCAAGCGTAGGGTCAAGACGGCGATACGATTGGACAGGGCGTATATACCTATATTTCTAATCTCACAAATCATCTAGTCTGAGCCCTCATAGTGAATGTCCCCACCATCATATCATAGAATGTTGCAGCAGTTAATTAATAATAAGGCCGAAACTGATAACACTCAGCTTGCTTGCCATGTTGTATCGATAATCGCCATAATTCAGTTTCCGCTACGCAGGGAAGTAGACTAGCCGCATGTTAGACAAGCGCAAAAGTAAGCAGGCCTGGCAACTTTTTGCGAGATGCTCCACCGTGACTTCAACCTCCAATGATAGTCTTTCACGGTCAACAGCAAGCGGCTTCTACATTACCAAGCGACTGTTCAAACTAATAGTATATAAGACGATGGAAATGCATTGATTCAACATATCATTCACTTTCAAAAGCTTCTTTTAATCAACTGGCTCTATCGATACACAATACTATATCAACATCTTTGATCTTTTTGCTCATCCTCAATCAACTTCTCAAGATGCCTTCTTACCTGATTACCGGAACTTCTCGAGGACTCGGAGTAAGGAATTTGTCTATAGACGTCTATACCCATTTCACTAACAAGATCAAAGTTTGAATTCGTTCGCCAGCTGTCCGCTGACCCCAACAACACCGTCATTGGATTTGCCCGCAACAAGCAAGCGACCGAGGAAAAGATTGAGCGAGAGCTGCCCGGCCGATCCAACATCCACACAATTCAGGGAGAAATTGAGAAGTATGAGTCTGTCAAGGTAGGGCTCCGTCCCAATCAATTCTAAATCGCTATTCTAACAACTGTCATCAGAACCTGATTGATGAGACGTCGAAGATCACAGGTGGTAGTCTCGATTACATCATCGCCAATGCTGCTTTGCAGTCTGAATGGTCTGGATATAATCCAATTGGAGCGCTGTAAGTCACAAGAACTTTCAATAAATATGCTCCGCGATTAACAGAATAGGGGCTCGGATCCCGAGAAACTGGAGCAAGAGCTGCTCGACAACTTCAAAATCAACACAGTTGGAAATGTTCACCTTTTCAATCTTGCCATGCCACTAATTCGCAAGGGTCAAGCCAAAAAGATCATTGGAATCTCATCTGGCCATGCAGATCCCGATTTCATCACCAATTTCTCGATTGTTGATGCTGCACCTTACTCGATGAGCAAGGGCGCCTTGAACATTGCAATTGCCAAGTTCGATGCTCAGTACAGAAAGGAGGGAATCTTGTTCATGGCGATTTCTCCAGGAGTCGTTGCCACTAAGGACATGTCGAATGGTAAGTCTCTTATCTTGTCTCTTTACTCAATATACTTACCGCCTCATAGCCACAGAAGAGCAGTTGAAGGGTTTTGCCGACATGATGGCGGCATTTCAGGTGTACGCGCCAAACTTCACTGGACCAATCACTCCTGAAGAGTCTGCCCAGCGTGTACTCTCTGTTGTGTACAAGGCTAGTATCGAGTCTGGCAGCGGTGGCCAGTTTGTTTCGCACTTCGGTACTAAGCAGTGGCTCTAAAAGATGGATTATGGTATGAAGATCGGGGCACGGGTCTGTAACATATCCGAGGGCATTGGTTCTTAGTACCGTAACCTGAATTCAAGTCGTTATCACAGGCACTCGTCGAATGTGTTTAACCAAGGTCATGAATCAGAATTTAGCATTGCGTATTTAATGAGTGTGTGTCATATATGAGCTAATGGTAGAAATGAACATTTCCTGGTTTCTTCAACCAAGACCTTTGCACCCAATCGAGGAACATATTGCAAGGACAATAGCCTCCACCTCCTAACCTCTTTGTATCAGGTCTCTCTTCCTCCGCAAGGTAAGGTCTGTCGTAGGAATTCAAAACCCGAACCACAGCATGTGGGATTTTAGTTGCCAGGGCTGCTACCGACGGGTCCATCAATGGTGAAGCTCACAGGCTTGACCTGAGTGCAGATTTCGTCAGCTGGGCCGCTGCCCTGGCTGTTGTCGCACTTGGTGCGAATATCGGCACCACCTCGAAGGTCGGCGCGGCTGTCTCCAACGTCATGGTAGACCATGACGCGGAACTTGGCGCCCTTCTCGCCCTTCCAAAGGGTGAAGGCATAGTTGGAGTCGCCACATGACAAGATATCGTCGGGTTCGGGGAAGGCAACGTTCTTGGCGGAGCACTTGATGTTGTCGGCATCATCTCCGTTGAGAACGAAAGAGACACTCTTAATGGAGGTACCGACGGGGCTTCCAACGCTGTGGATGGAAAGCTTGGAAACGGTGACCTTTTCCTTGGTCGCGAGAGCGCCGGCCGCGAGGGTGAGAGCGGTGCAGACCGAGAAACGCATATTGCTTGACGTTTAAAAAAGGAAGAGGTAGAGTTATGTGATTGTATTGTTGCTGTGAAGGTGTTGATGTCTGGAATAAAGATGGCGACATTTGCTGTTCTTTATATACTCAACTTCTCGATCAATATGGCATGAGGTCATGATCCTTTAGTACATCTAGAACAACAAGACGAAGCCATATTGCAGTAAGCACAACCAATGATGTTGAATGCTCGGTTATGACCCGCCTTTCTCCCAAGACCCTAGCTTGAAAACGTGGCTTTTTGTTTTGGCCAAGGCCAAAGGATTGCCTTCACGATGGAAAGACTTACGATATTAGGCAATCGCCGACTTCCACATTTGATGTCCTTTTACCGGACTCGGTGAAAGGTAAGAACAGATATACAGTAATTAACAAGACACAACTCAGTTCATGAGCTCGGCATACAGCTAACTCTGTCCTTTTTGATACCTTGACATATTGTATTACATTCTTACTTTAGCTCAAACTATAATATACGAAAATTACTACATGCTAGAATTTTCGCTTTTGATTCCATCATCATGGGGCAGTAAATCATAACATTAAGGACACTGCTAAGTCAAAGGAGGCGGCGCAGCAGAGGCTTAGCGATCTGACGTACTCCAATAGTCTTACGCGGACGGCCCAGCAGCCAGAAAGGGATGACAGTCAGCAATCGAACGTTTCCCCTGGCCAAAAGGCAGATTCGAAACTGCACACGCGGGCATGGCCTCTCATGTTATTGTAAGATATTGGAAGTTTCGTGATGAAGATAGAAGCTCACAATTTTGTTTATGTATGAGCTTGACCTTTTTACCCTCTGTCTCCCAAATAATACTTCTTTCCGCACTTTTTCCTCTACTTTGAATCATTCGGTCTAGACTGATACCCTGGAGTTTTTGAAAACGTAATGTTGTCAAAGCGGGTCAATATTTAGGCCGTCAGGATCAGGCATTCGTTTAACAAGGCGCATTTTTAAAGACAGTATCATGTTCATGAACCAGAGACATTTGTCCTGATTTGGTAAGACAGAGCTACGGATACGGACACATACTCAACTCTAGACTACATCTTAGCATGCCGAACATCGTCGGAGGTTTCAACCTTGTTATATGCAAAACCGTTTATTGCATACCCTTAGTTTCAAGGATAGGGGAAGATTTAGCTTACCAGCATTTTCTGGGGAATTGGTGCTGTCGATCACGCGCTACGAACCCTACTGCTATTTAGCCTGTTTAAACTACCGATATTAGAGTCTTCTTAGTGAGTAACCTGACTGCGTTCAGAATTTGCGTCCCACAAATGAGTCTCAGACATGTTTGGCCGAATCTGTGACATTGCTGTACTGAATCTTTCATATTCAACAATATAGTACTATATGTCTTCCTCTCATATATACTCTCTGGTGAAGAAGAAATAAAAGTCTCGTTAGCGTCGCATTGTGTTCTATTGCAATTAAGATTAGGTGTCCATTAGCTCCACACTTGCTACAACTGCAACACTACTTAGTGACACTATTATTTGCTGATCTACGCGTTTCTAACCCAATGTTTACGCATTTCTCAGTCTTGCCCCCTAAATCAGAGGTCATGGGATCTCTGTTAACTTATTAAAGACATTCTTGATCCTTTTGTTCTTGGCCCTGTTCCCACTCTTCAGCCTTATATGTCGTGTCATTGCCGTCAAGATGCGTCTATCAGTCTTTTTTTCGATCGTAGCCGTCTTATCTGATCCCGTTCTAGGCTCGTACGTAACCAATCACCTCTCTCTCAAACGTCTTATTAATGTTGATAGCTTAATTCCTCCGGGTTTTATTGGCACCGAACAATCTCACAATCCCTTCATCGGCAAACGCGACGCAACTTCTACAGAATACGACTATGTAGTTGTTGGTTCAGGCGCAGGAGGAGGCCCTGTCGCCGCCAACCTTGCTATTGCGGGCTACAAAGTCCTCTTAATTGATGCTGGAGGTGACTCCGGCGAGGACTTGGTCGAGAAAGTCCCAGCTTTGAACCTCCTGTCGACCGAATTCGAGAAGACACGTTGGAACTACTTCGTCAACCACTATCCCGACATGGAACAGCAGAAGCGAGATTCGAAGATGACCTACGAGAAGGCGGACGGTAGCTTCTATGTTGGACGCGACCCGCCCAAGGATGCTAAGCCTCTGGGCATCTTGTATCCTCGCGCTGGAACTCTAGGCGGCTGTACGCGACACAATGCTCTTATCACCATTGGTGCTCACGACAGTGATTGGAGTAACATTGCTACCATCACCGGCGATACCTCGTGGAACCCAAAGAACATGCAGTCGTACTTCAAGAAACTGGAGAAAAACATGTACCTGCCCAGTAGCATTATCGGTCATGGATTCAAGGGCTGGCTCGGCACATCTTTGACGTCGCTCACATTGGTCTTGGAAGATTTGAAGTTTCTTTCTCTTGTCATTTCAGCTGCCTCAGCCATGGGTAAAGGCCTCGTGGGATTCCTTGTCCATACCCTTGGTGGACTTGGTCAGATCTTGCTTAGTGACATCAACGCCCCGGGTCAGACAAGCAAGGCTGGTCTTTACCAAGTTCCACTCTCCATGACCAACTCAGTTCGTGGCGGGCCCCGTGATCTGATCCTTAACACGGCGAATGCTGTGAACAAGGACGGGTCTCGCAAGTATCACCTGGATATCAAACTCGATACTCTTGTCAGTCACCCAATACTAAAGTCGCTTTGAACTATACTTACATTCCACTAGGTGTCCAAGATTCGCTTCGATAAGAGTGGTTCCAAGCTTCGTGCCGTTGGCGTGGACTATCTTGAAGGCCAAAGTCTCTACAATGCCGACCCTCGCTCCACATCCACCAAGCCCAGTGACTCTGGTAGCGTTAACGCCAAACGCGAGGTGATTATCTCTGCCGGCAGCTTCAACACACCCCAACTTCTCAAGCTCAGCGGTATTGGACCCAAGAAGGAGCTTGGGTCTTTCGACATTCCTGTTTTGGTTGATCTTCCTGGCGTCGGAACTAACCTCCAAGATCGTTACGAAGCCACAGTGATTGGAAAGACTGCCAAGGATTTTCAAATCACATCCAAGTGCACTTTCATGGAGACGGATCCTGATCCTTGCCTGGAAGACTGGAAGAAGGGTCTGACAGCTATTGACAAGGGCGTGTACGCCACCAACGGAATTGCACTGGCGGCTGTCATGAAATCCTCAGTCGCCGAGAATGAACCAGATGTTCTAGTCTCTGGCGCGCCGGCTAAATTCAAAGGGTACTTCCCCGGCTACGCTCTTGACTCCCTTGCTGATGCTCGACATTGGGCGTGGATCATCCTCAAGGCTCACAGCCGCAACAATGCTGGAACTGTCACATTGAAGTCAAAGGACCCGAGAGATATGCCGGCCATCAACTTCAACTACTACGATACCGGAGTAAACAAGAACGGAGAAGGTGACAAGGACTTGCAAGCGACATATGAGGGATTCCAGTTTGCCCGAAAGGCATTTGACAGCCTCATCCCTCTTGATGGCGACTTTGATGAAGTCTGGCCTGGCAACAATGTGACCAAGAAGGAAGACGCGAAGCAATTTCTCAAGGATGAGGCATGGGGTCACCACGCTTCTTGCACATGCCCTATCGGTTCAAATGATGACCCTATGGCTGTTCTTGATTCTGAGTTCAAGGTTCGTGGCACTGAGGGTCTCCGAGTCGTGGATGCAAGTGTTTTCCCCAAGATTCCCGGCTTTTACATCGCCTTGCCACTTTACATGGTTGCAGAGAAGGCCAGTGATGTGATTATCAAGGCAGCCAAGTCAACTTAGCTTTAATAGCACAAAGTAGTCATCGACCTTGCTGTATTCCGTGGAGTGATTCTTCGCGACTGAACCTTGTCAGATTCTGCGATAATTGTGAGATATAATAATAAGAAATTGCGATTCAGTTTAAAGTAACCGTTTCTGATCTTTTATACCATACCTAGTATGTTTGCCATTGCCTATCGCATATCAAATCAAACCAACGTGTACTACAGGTATGTCACGAAATAGCAACCATATGAAAAGCATGTAAATCGTTCTAGATCTGTTAAGTTGTCAATATCAACAAAACTCAGAACTCACCAGAAGAAAGTGATTTCGGATGCGTTCCAGACCAGATTAATCAGAACATCGGCGACACGGAAGTAACGGATAGCGGTCAGTCACTACAGCAAGCAGGCATGGTCTAGCTATGAACCAGGGCGTAGAATACTACAGTTACTCAACATCAGTGGGACTACTAAACCAATCGAAAAGGGCGGAGCCAAACTATTTTAGCAAACACGAGTTTAGTCCCGAGTGAACCACAAGGGTAAAAGTGAGTACCAGTTTGAATGCGCCTGCGTGAGTACTGACAAGTCTCGGGTATAATGAAGTCGCGAAGGCGAGACATATCAACAGTATAGACAAATAAAACGATTCTCATCGCTCGGAGTTAAAGTCGATTATCGAATTCATGTCAAAAGGTTCATCACCCCTTATTATTAGCAATGACCGGGCCGCAATCGGCAGAGAGATGCCGATGATGCTATTCGCATCTTATTCCCGTCTTACCCGTCATGAATATCGGCTTCGCGACGCGTAACAACGGGACCAGCACAAAAGAGGCACAGATCGTCCATCAGTCTCCACAAGCGACACGTCCTGAGAGAAAAAATTGTCAAAACTAACCGATAATGACGTCAAATAAACGGCCAAAGGTCCTCGTTGACCGAGTTTAACTTGCCACCCATCGCTCAAGTCTGAACCTTATATGACCCAACGCCGTGTGTTAGCCAGTCGCCGATGACGGTACCGGTTACAGTCAAGAAATCAGGATTAAATAAAAACACTGCAGGACCCTCACACGATTTTATTTTTGGTGTTTCTTTCCAACCAAGTGGATTCTCAATCATCTGATAATGGAGAAATCTGAAGATTTGCATAGTCCCTCTAGGGAAGGACCAAGACGTCACTCATCAACAAGCAATACCAGTGATGAGGAATCTTCAATATCGTCACAATCACATCCATCTCGCACGCCAACGAATAACAACAATCGAGCCAACTCGGATACTTACTCTCTTGGCGACAATGGCTGGGAGAGTATCAGAGCGCCTGCCAATGGCATGTCCATGATGCGAACTGTATCACGAAGAGAATCAGCTTTATCTCGAATCCGATCCAGACCGGTACCGCAATTCACTCATCCCTTGGCTCATGTCAAGACAACGGAGGACCAAATTGTCGATTTTGACGGGCCCGATGATCCCTATCGCCCGATGAACTGGCCTATGAAGAAGAAGGTCGTCACTACCGTGCTATATGGGTTCGTGACAATGAGTGCAACTTGGGCCTCATCATCCTACTCGTCAGGAACACGTCAAGTCGCCGAACAGTTTTCTGTTGGAACACAAGTTGCCACACTAGGAACGACCCTTTTCCTCGTTGGATTTGGCATTGGGCCTCTTCTTTGGGCTCCTTTGTCAGAGGTCTACGGAAGACGGCAGGCCGTACTCATCCCCATGTTTATTGCGATGTGCTTTAGTTTTGGCTCAGCAGTCGCAAAGGATCTCCAAACACTTATGATTACACGTTTCTTCTGTGCTTTCTTCTGTTCTGCGCCTGTGACAAACACTGGTAAGTAGCATATCTCATGTGAAGCACATGATACTGACCTTGATCCAGGGGGTGTTCTGGGAGATTTGTATGCTCCGACGGAGAGAGGCATCGCAATGGCAGGATATGCGATGGCAGTTGTGGGCGGTCCTGTTCTAGGTATGTAAGATCATCAAGAGTTCTTTTGAAGCATTTCATGATGTCCTTTCATGAGTGTTGAGATGTCGGAGCGGGTGTTGAACCTGAGGGGTGTCACGTGTATTACCACGTGACCGTATTGTACAGTGAGAGAAGCTAATTCCGTGCTTTACAGGTCCCATTGTATCGTCTGCTTTTGTACAAGACCCAAGTCTGGGCTGGAGGTGGACCGAGTACTTGACGGGAATCATACAAATCATATTCCTGACATTGGCGGTTATCTTTGTAGATGAGTCGTATCCACCCAAGCTTCTCATCTACAAGGCTCGAAGATTACGACACGAAACAGGAAACTGGGCACTCCATGCCAAGTTCGAAGAGTGGGATGTTAGCATATCAGAGCTTGCCCGGAAATTCCTGGTCCGTCCTATTCAACTTATAATGACCCCAATCTGCTTTCTCGTCGCTCTCTACGCCAGTTTTTGCTACGGAATTCTTTACATGCAGCTAGGTGCCATTCCTATTATCTTTAGAGAGATCAGAGGATGGGGAACGCTTGTGTCTTCTCTTCCTTTCCTCTGCATTCTTCTTGGGGCCATACTCGGCTGTTCAGCAAACGTCTACAACCAACTGCTTTATAACAAAGCTTACCACGCAGCTGGGAACAGAGCTGTGCCTGAGAAGCGACTTCCGCCTATGATGGTTGGATCCGTTATATTCAGCGGTGGTCAGTTCGTAATCGCCTGGACGGGTGGAAACACGGACATTCACTGGATCGTTCCTTGCATTGGTCTAGTCCTGCTAGGAACAGGCTTTTTTACCATCTTCCAAGCAGCACTCAACTACCTTGTCGATACATTCACCATGTACGCCGCCTCTGCTATTGCGGCTAATACGTTTCTGCGATCCATGTTCGCGGCTGCATTTCCCTTGGTTGTTGGACCTCTTTATCACAATATAGGCGTTGGACCTGGTTCAAGTATCACAGGTGGTTTTGCGGCGTTGTTGATACCTGTTCCCTTTGTCTTTTACATCTATGGAAAGAGAATCAGGGCGCGATCGAAGTGGTCAAAGGCATCGGTTTATGACTGAAGTGATATGGAATAAATAGATATTTGGTGGTTGGTACAACTTTAAACAAAATATTCCCTTGGGCGAATAAATAGACATAATTGATAATTTACATAAAAAAAAATCTAACAATGCATAACGCCTAACCTCTATGCTAGCAGCCCATGTGCGGAACCTCTAAGCCTTTTTCTTATTTGTTTGCAACCTGCTTGTTCCATAATTGCTTGTATCTTCCTTCTATTGAGATCAACTCAGAGTGAGTACCCGACTCAACAACCTTTCCATCGTGAATGACAAGAATCTTGTCCGCACTGACAATCGTGGACAGTCGATGCGCAATGATGAATGTCGACCTTTGACGCTTCAACTCATCAAGAGCACCCTGGATGGTGGACTCGGTGTTTGTGTCGATAGCACTGGTTGCCTCGTCGAGAATGAGGATGGGAGGGTTCTTCAAAAACACTCGAGCGATTGCTAATCTCTGGATTTCACCTCCAGATAGCTTGACACCTTGCTCGCCAACCTCGGTGTTGTATCCGTCGACAAAGCTAAGGATCTTGTCATGGATGGCAGCTGAACGGCAAGCATCGTAGATCTCTTCGTCTGTAGCTGAAGGTCGAGCGTAGCGCATGTTCTCGAGAACTGATGCGTTAAATAGCAGGGGATCCTGGGGAACAACTCCAAGAGCGTCCCTCAACGAGCTGAGAGTGATATCGCGAATATCGTGACCATCAATGGTAATAGAACCTTCGTCAATATCGTAGAAGCGAAGAAGAAGCTTCATGATGGATGACTTGCCAGCTCCTGTCTCACCAACAAGTGCCACAGTCTGTCCCTGTTCGACTGAGAGGGAAAGATCTTGGATAGTTGTCTTGCGAGGATCGTAGGAGAAAGTAACGTTGTTGAATGCAACACGACCTTGAACCTTTTCTAGTTCCTTGGCTCCTTCCTTGTCGGTGATGCTTGGCTTTGTCTGGAGCAGGAAGAGAAGACGCTCGGCATCGACCAAGTCTGACATGAGATACCGGTACTGATGAGACAGGAACTTAAGCGGCCAAATCAAGTACTCCCAATATTGGATGAAAAAGACAAAGTCGCCAGGTGTGGAACCTCCCTGAAAGATGTCGTAAATGACAAGACTGGCCAGAAGGAAGAATGTGCAGGGTACAACACCGTTCAGCAGGACTTGGATACAAGCGTCCCGTCTCTCCCAGGTCTTAGCAGCATGTAATTGCTTATCGACTGCATCTCCGAAACGGCGCCTCTCAAATGAAAACATGTTGAAGTAAGTGACAGTCTGCCAACCCTGAACAGCTTGATGCATGACGCGCACTTCATCTCGCTTGGACTTGGATGACTCTCTTCGGTTGTCCAGGTTCCAGCTTGTGGCATATACTTCAAATGTGATAAAGGTAGTAGCCGCACCGGCCATGGCAAGAGCGACGTAGCTGTTGAACTTCCAGTATAAGAAGGCAAAAGCAATTATCAAGTCGACGAATGTTGGGACAAGTTCGATGAGGAGTGTATCGAGGACATTTGTTAAAGCTTCACCTTGCTCGATAGCTTTCATAACCTCTGCAGAGTCGCGCTGAGAGTGAAACTCCATGGGCAGAGATAGGACGTGGTTGAAAGCAGCATTGGTAAGTGATCGGTAGGAGAACTGCTTAATGGGAATCTTAGTGAGATCCACAACGAAGCCAATAAGAATATCATGAGACATCATGCTTAGTCCGAGCCAGACAAGCAGCGCATGGAATGGGTTCTCCTTGGCCAGTAGTTTATCTGCGACGATACCAAGTTGACGGGGCACCAAGATGTTGAAAGCTCGAGTGGCAACGATACAGGTAAGGCAAAGCAAGATACAAAGTTGGACCTTGCGATCCTTCTTGGGGACTAAGAAGGGAACAAAGATGGAAAAGTCGGCGAGATATCCCCACCAGCCACCCTTCTCGTTGAGTCGTTTTGCGCGCTCGCGCTTGATGTCGATAACATCGTCGTCTTCTTCGCTGCCCTGAGTGAAGGTGTCGCTATCATAATCTGTGTCTCTGGGTGGATGAGTGCCATAACTTGTATATTCGGCTGCACTGCCAGCCTGGAGAAAAGGTTGAGTTTCCTCATTGTCGAAAAGCTCATCAAAGTCATTTCCGCGACAGGTGAGGTGATAGACGGCGAGGGAAAAGAGAGGGAGAATGCGGAGTGCTTGGGTGGCGAGTCGTGCCACGGAAAGAGTAGTGCTGAGGTTACCAAGTGAAGAAAATACAAGTAATGGGATTTCAAAGGTCAGTGTGGCAAGTGATGTGGACAGAATCAAGGATCGGATTGCATCGTGTTGAATCCATATGAGCAGCCAAACAGTAGTGAGCAGAACGAGATGGACTGTCTGTGCTTCTTTGCTGTGTCCGGTTCGTTCCAGAATCGTGACTACACCCTCAGCCGCATAGCCTAGAAGCAGGAAGCCAATGGCCAATCGATCAAAGAGACGCGCTGAAGAAGTCTTGGCTGGTTTTGTCCGTCCAGCATTGGCGACAGTGGAGAAGAGATAACAGCCTACAGCGGTAATGGCTGTGGTGTAGTGCAGAGCATTGGAGGCCTGGAGTATTGGCGGCGGCATATTGAAGAGCCAGCAGGCGAAAGAGTTGAGTGGGAGTTTTGGCAAAAAGGTATGGTTTGATTGAGATCCTACGACAACAGTACATACTTAAATAGTCGTCCTGCTCAGCCCTACTGTCTTACAAGTACAACTATTCTAACATGACGAGTGGCTCAGTTATTCGATGCAGCCAATCGGCCAGGGTATGAGTCAAATGTCAAGCCCCATCGCCACTGACGGCAAACTTGTGCCAGTGTCAAGTTACGAGGGTGTCATTGGCTAGGCCGTAAAGTTGGTTGCGCTAAGACCATCCGATCTCCGAGCGGCCCAAGAGTAAGACCAACTCTAACTAACAAGTACGGGAGGTTCCAGACTTTTTATTTATGTCTGACACTTGGCAGTTGCTCTCTTCTAGACTCTTGGTCATGTCGAGGCGGCGAACTGAGTCATACAAGCTACCCTTCTTGTTGTGAATAAAAGTCTGCCGAGGTACTTAGGTATTGTGCTTGCCAACACCTCGCCAAGACAACGCCGCCAAAGTCTCCAGATTTATGGCAGCAATCAGTGGAGTCAACCATATATCAGTGCCCTGTAACGCGAAATTGGATCTTCCATACAGATTAACTGCTACACGGCACAATCATGCTGATGATGACGATGACTAACTCGAAACTATATACGATACGTTTGACACGCATTCGGTGTGGCAGTAACTGAAGTGGTCTGACATTTACCCGAATCAGCGCGTCTCTTCAACCTCTGTCCTCAATCACGAGCTTCCTTGACCTCTCCATTCGCCGCCATCAGCAACTCCTCTCTCAACAGCCACAGAATGGGAAACAATGTACCCGGCCCAACCAAAAACCCCAGCACAACAGTAACACTGATGGCTCGGACCCAAGAAATACTGCAAACTCCCACTTTTTCGAGATCTCGAAAGTGATAGGCCAACCACATGTAGCCTGCTGCGTAACAGCAAATGTAATCGAACTGGATCACCGTCCTCAACCCATCACTGGGCTCTTCGGGGTAAGTAATCAGATACTGTGGGACAAACACCTCAAAGATGGAGTCCTTCATAGACGCGACAGTATACCACCATGCTCCCATACTTATGAAGCTGCAGCCTCCCATCAGGATTCGAAGCGCGTCACGCTCAGGATTGAGTTTCCCATTGGACTTGTTCACACGAGCAAAGACCTTGGATAAAACAAACACGATACTGCAGCACCAGATAGGGAACAGTTGCCAGATCCAATTCCACCAATTTCTTCGTTCGAGGGAAGCATTGAAGTAAGATGGGAAGTGAGGAACGTAATATCCCAGTATGATCGCTACAGAAATAGCCTTGCACGGTCCAGTGCTGAGACGGCCCAGACTTGGCGTAGTGAGCTTATATGCAGGTGTAAAAACATAAGCCAGGAGAAAGAAGATAGGCGCAGTGCATCCAATGGCGATCATCTGAGAAACGAATAAAAAGACAACGGGGCTGATACAGAGTTAGAATATACTTTCAACAGGTTCATGAACTTACTATTTGGAAATAATAAAAGTATTTCCCGGTCTATAAGCCTCAAGCTGGACGACAGCATACATGCCCGCGAAATCGGTTAGAAACACTAGCGATTGCCAATATGCTTTCTCATCGAAATAGAACTGAAGGTTGGCAAATGCCACAGTAACGACATTAAAAATGTCATCCAAAACTGGTATGCCATAGAAGCCTTTTATGATGGGAATATTGACACCTGAACCAGTAAAAACAGAGGTTTTTACCATTTCTTCAATGACAGGACCGATGGGTTCAGCCATTCCGAATGCTCGTGTCATGAAAGCCGTTATGGCAAGGAATGGGAGCGCGTACAAGGCGCGCCGGAGACGACTATCCGCCAGGAATACAGCTCGTTCTGGCATTTTGACTTGTGGCAACAGATTTTGAACGTAGTGAAATGTCGTGAGATGAGTTATTTTAGCGTCCGCTCAATATATACTGCCTAGACCATGGCGGTCTAGTGAGCAATAGTCGGCCCACCAACCGTTCGCTAGGAAGGATTGAGATCCTGCATCTGAATCCTTTTGGGTTTTCAACAACATTAAACCCTATTGTCAGAAACCCATATTGACTAATGTATCCATACCTTTGTCCTTTATAACGAGGGCCTTCGCTTTTGGGTACTTTGGCGCAGCGGTCCTTGACGACACCTCTTCTTCGTCATGGTTAATGGGCAGGTTTCGTTAGTAGGGTTCTCCTGCCAAGTAGCAAAACAACTCTTCCACCAATAAAGTCCTGATACCAATGTCATAAATCATCTTGCATCGGAGTTCCAGATCCACAATTAACTGTCCCCAGCTAAGCCTTTCTTCCAGCCCAAGAAAAACTGTGATATCCCCATGTACCCAGCTACCATTACAGGGCAGATAGGCTAATGATTCTGTCCAGGTGGCATCTTCTCAACAAATCTGATAGCCGTTGTCTCAGCCTCAATGTCAGCTGGTCTGAATGTCCACTCATATCTGAGGATTATCTGCAGGAGCTCGTATCAGTAAATGGTGGCTGAAACTGATGTGCCGTAACTTGATGATAGGCTCAGGATTGCTTTTTTATGCAAGGTGATAATGATTGGCGATGCAGGAAGAATTACGCGTCACCCCAACTGCTCTGAGCCTTGCAATAGCCTGAATACTTATAGCATGATATCTGCACGTAGTTTCGACTCGGCTACTGCTTTCGAGACATCCCTCTCAGAAGTACAACAATGGCTTCAAGCATGAAACGATTCGGAAATGGCGAGATATTCATCCCTCAAGACTTTGTCAGGTCCATTCTAGGCTGGGATGGTAGACTCGAGCAATTGTACAACAACAACGAGTGGCTAGCCCAAGTCGACAAGGAGACTTCCGACTCTCAATTTTCTATTCTTCGTCACGCTTTCCTCACAGACGGTCATAACTTTATCTCCATCTTGACCGAGTACCTGAACACTATCAAGTGGCAGGAATATGTTGTTCATATATGCACGCAAAGAATTACCCATGTACCCGTTTTGATGCATTTGATCTACGAGGCTTCGGTTCAGTCGCGTGGTGCAGATGTGCAGGGCTCGGTAGGAAACGAGCCAGCAAACCCTGTCTTCGACTTCGAGATTAGCAATTTGTGTGATAGCACATTGTTGCGTAAAGGTTGTATCGAGGCAATCCGAAATCGCTATTGCGAATCCGGGCGCCCGGTTAACGGGGGGTAAGTAAACTCCAACTTTGAAGTGTCAAACTCTGATTTCAGTCTCTAGTCTGGCATTTTATATCAAGTGCTCTAGCCTCATGGATCGTTTGAATGGAGCCTGGGGCGAGAACAAGTTCGACGAGGTCACTAGTTTGACCCAGCTACATGAAGCCGTAACAAAAGAGTAAGTAATCTAGCATCCTTGTCACGGGTTCCATACTGATTATGGTTCTTTGACCAGACGGGACCACTTCACCGGCCTAAAATTCGAAACATCTACGCATCCAGAGGTACTAATCGCAGACATCGACGTTGACATCAAGAGACTCGATCGCACTCATGCCAACGATATGACATTCGGTTACGTTGACGCCATGAATGCAATCGAGCCCTATTTTTTGTTACAGTCGCGACGCTGGAAAATCATCGGAAAGAATCTCTATGATCTCGGTTTTCGTGTGGGAGCTAATATGACCCGATGGCCCATGAATCCTCAACAATGGACCATAGTCAAGGCGCTCAAGACCGTCATCAGCAACGAGGGACCAGGCATCAACATCATGCTAGCCCGTCTCGAAAATTATCAAGTTCAGCTCCAGAAGCAGCAGCAAGTCATCACAGCCCTGCAGTTCCGTCATCTTCTAGAGCATCTCCCTGCTGGTGTTCGTGATCGATGGCTAGCAGGACCGAGCACCAAGTCAGATCAAGTCATCAAAGCTTCAAACTGGGATAGGATGAAAGAAGTTGATAAATGGCAGGAGTTTTGGTCAGAATCTGTGAGGCAGATCTTCAGGGTCTACAAGGAAAATGGTCAAGCCGCCTGGGAGGGCATTGACGGCCACGAACCCAGTCCGTTTGCCCATCTCTTGAAGCCTTACCTTGGCCAGGCTTTGAAGAAGAGTAATGAACATGACGCGGTCACGTTTCTGACTAGCGAAACTGACGTTGGAGAACGGGCGAAAAGGCTATACAATACGCTCAGTCAAATCATCCACCAATATGCGGATTCTAAGTTTCAAGTCAATCGACTCAACTTCAGCCCACTCGATGCACACATCCTGGCCGCTCTGGTCCCAAAGAACACCAACCAGAAACATAATGGCCAACGTGCTACTAAAGGCGAGCCTTGGATCCCTTTTGATGAGAAGACTGAGGTTGCTGCATGGAAGACGGAGTTCCGGAGATATGTATGGGAGAAGCCAGCCGAAGCCATCCAGAATACATCGGAGACTTCGGACAAAGGCCCGCTTGATCGGGTTGAAGACATGTGGAAGTGTATACGATCAAAGTCCCCATTCTCTGGAATCTTTCCCAAGGACCTAGCGGTCTCATCAGCCGTTTTCGACGCCGAAGCCTGCACAGCTACCATCGCCGCAAAGTTTCTCCTGACAAAGAAGCACATCAATTCCCGCAACATGATTCACAACGCCGTGCTGGCGGCATTCTTTGACGCGATCGGACGAATGACTCTGATAGCTGCTGGGCGTAGAGTCACGAGCGATCGCGTAGGGCTAAGTGTAGAGAGTTCATTTCTGGCCCATCCTGGAGACCAAGTTGAAGTAACGGGCACGATGATGCGAGATGAACAGGACCAATGCTTCTCGGTGACAATTCGCATCAAGTCTTCGGATGACACTGAGGTTGCAAGCGGCTACTTTAGAGCCCGGGGAGTTCGAGAGACGAATGTGTCAGAAGCATACGATGGCATGATCTAGATTATCCCAGGATTTGACGGATACTGAGATCTAGGAAAGGGCTTTGAGGAATTCATATCGCATCTTACATTCGCATCTCTAACTAACTCATTGAAAAATGCTACTTGAGTCTCCAGGAGCTTGCCTAGCTCTTCTGTTTGTGACTCGTTTTGTGTCTCATCAATAACAATGTTTCTCCTCGCTATCTACAAGCAGTATTCCTTGGCAACTCAAGAGTCCATATTTTATATTCACGGCGACAATCTGTAGTATCATGTTTCTTTACTTAGTTAACGATTATTTCTTGTTTTTCTAGCACATACGCACGCCACAATATAGTCATTGAGTTTCTTCTCAGGCTGGATTCTTCTAATTCTGATGCAACTAATCCTGGGAACATTATCAAAGTGAGCGACGACCCGAGTTAGATATGCCAGAGCTTGGAGATAAACTCCCGGGCGCTTAAGATCTTGGTGACTTACTCAAATCTGTTCGCAAAGGGCTGTGCCGCATTAGCCCACCCGCCTCAGATAATAGCCGCAAGAATCTCAGCGCCTTCTGCGATTGTCCACTGATCATACATGTGTCGAATCATAGAGTGAACTTGAGCCAAAGCCGAAGACTCTTGATGCATTATCATAACCAACACCTAGATTGCACATCTCACAGTCTCCACCAACAAAGCTAAGGCGTGTGACCTGACCTAACAGAGAACCAAAGTGCAGATCTTGCTGTTGGTTCTCTTCAACATCCAAACTTGTCCCGCTTGGGCGATACGCTTTCTGAAAATAGAAATAGCCGAAGTCAATCGAACTCTAATGTCACATAGAGCGTCTAAAATCCAATTTAAGAACATACTCGTAATATCAGCGCCTATTACTTCGTACATGGGGAGTGCGTTCTTGGTAGAAACCTAGTCTTTCAAATCACTACGTTGTCTCGGTTTCGTTAACGAAAGATTTCAAATCACAGACCGAATAAATAGATCGTCGTCAGAATTTCTAAATTCTCAAGAGATTCCTTATTGCTCAGATAACGTTTATAGGATATCTACCATCTGTCTTGTAATTTCTCAATCCGGTATACTGCATCACCTAACACCAATAAACCATCACAATTTTCCGGCCTAATGGGCCAACAAATGTCCAAGCCTCTTGCAACCGCCGACCGAGAGTGATCATTTTGACATGGTAATGTTTCATCTAGGCGGCAAACAATATTTATCATGAATACGTTTGACTGGAGAGGGTGCTTACGGCTGGGCCCCGTTTGCCTATAAAACGTACATCCAGTCTGACATTTTAGAGTCTAACGAAGCATGAACCTCACAGCATTCTTTTCCATCTAAATTACGCTCTTATCCAGAACTCGTTCAAATTCAGGAACTATTATATTCAGTTTCATATACCCAATCAAGACTACTATATTTCTTTCAATATCCACAGCATTCACTCGCTTCCACAAGACCGCACATCATAAGTGTCGTTACCACTACCCTTCTTCAAAAGCTTTACCGAGATGCTGCCCAAGATATCGAGTACCAGTCCTCGACATTCTGGCAGGTCTGGTTACAGCGTGCCTTTCACGAAGACGAATACATGGTCTCATGCGAGTCGTCTCCTGACGACTCCCGCAGAAGAGTCGATGCGGTGGTAAAGAGATATGACGAACCAAATGACATTTTGTCGGCTATGCTCTGGATCGAGTTCAAACACCCCACTGGTAATGTCAAGCAAGTCGAGGCCCAAGCACTGGATGTGGCTGGACGATACATCAGAACAAATAGTCTGCAATTTGTGTATGTTATGACAACAGTTGGCGTTTCGTTCCGAGTCTGGACTGTAAGGGCATTCGACCAACTATCCGACCAACTATCCGACCAACTATCCCTCATACCATTCAACGGCGGTCCCGCTGATGCGGCCCGCTCCCAATATATCGATGCGAACTCTCCTGGGGCTGAAGCGCTCACGAGATTTGTGGGAACCGTCAAAAACTTCCCTCCGCTTCGCATTACTCCTGTTATTCCGAGTCAAGCTTTTCCTTAAAGTGGGTATCAGCAGGTTGGATACAGTGAAATCAGCTATGGGATAAATCCAGATATGCAGCAACGTTATGAATATGCTACAGGGCAGGGCGGACACGCAAGTGTTCTATCAAGCGCTAGGCAAGATTCCGGCGGACCACTTGTTCCAAAGAGAGTACATCTACCTTTATTCGTGATAAACTACCATGGCAATGTTAGCCGCCAATGCAATCATACGCAAATAAAGCGATTGATATCTTACCACCAGACAGGCCGAGATCAGATCTCCTGCTGCTAGTGCATATCTGCGACATATCTCGCTCACAAATTCTCCATTATCTAGTGACATATAGATCAATAAGTCACGCGGATAAGCAGAGTCCATATATTTGTAAAACCCAATATCATCATTCTCGTGAGCATGAATCATTGAAACAGAACTTCCGCTAGTCACTGCTGTGTATCCAGTTGTGCCACCAGCATTACAATTGAAGAATGGCATCCGAAGGCTCTCGGGAAAGATGTTGACTCGATCAAACGTCGTGATATCAATGACATCGTTTGGATGTTCAGGGTTCGACCAGCCGACATAATTTCTAGTGTCGTTTTGTATCGTCGCATCACATATGATAATGTCTCTCAGCTTGATACCCTGACTTGATGTTAACATGGGACTCCACTTGGGTAGATGGTACTTGCATCAGACTTGATTGTGATATTTTCGATACCACACGGAACAGAGATGGCTCTCCACCATGATTTCGCGATTGGTGTAGGTCCTGCGAACGAGGCATCTGCAGAACATAATTTTACAGCGCGGATGCCACGATAATCTTCAGCGATCCATATCTTGTGGATAGGTTCACCCTGTTTATTCAGTAACATGAGGCAATCTTGATCGCAGAGCTTTGATACTGCATTATCAAGACTCTTGACATAACGGACGCCATCGACGGTAGTGTAACTAACATACAAATCATGTGCAAGTTCGACGGTAGATTCAGAGGCATTGGTCCCCAGGGACTGTTCTTCTGCCGTGATAGCGGCACATTTATGGACAAGAAGTCCCGCTATAGGCATTAATAGCTCATCCGGAAGCCTGATTTGAAGTTGATCTCTCAACTTGGGAGCCAAAAGACGGATAATACGATGAGAGCGCCTACTCTTCTCGAGTCCAGGAGGGTCGAAAGTGTAGTTTCCAGCAGCGACCAGAGTGTCGGAGATGTAATAGAGTCTAAAGCGATAACAGTCCCTGTGAAAGAAAGGTACGCGAGGACTGTCCATCATGCATCGACGCCTAGCGCAAGTGTGTAAATTGATCCATTCATAGCGGTCGTGTATGGTATCGGTCATGCGGAGGTTAAACACCATAGAACATCGGCGGTCCCCAATGTCTGTGTTGATGTGAGCCAGTGCGAATATTACAAGGATGGAACCAACAGACGTGCGATGACTCGGTCGTTTTCTCTTAAATCGAACTGGCAGAGGCGACACCTTTTGTCTGCCATGCAAAAGTATGGCGCGTCATCGGGTGAATCCATGGTTATGGAAGGCCGAGATAAAACTGCTGTCGGCAAGCCGATTTAACTGATGTACCTTTGTCCCTTGTAATGGGGGCCTCTGTTTTAGGGGTACTTGGTGCAGCGGTCCTTGACGACAATAGATTTCGGAACTCAACAAAGAACGGAAGTTAATTGATCCGCTCGAAGAGTCAACGCGTCTGCGTCATGCGTCATGTCATGTCAAAGTCCCCTAAACAACATCCGATCATCAACACTATCCAAATGTCATCACCCACTATAGCACGCACCTGGCGCAAACGTCTCGCCGACCTCTACGAGCAAGATTGTGGCGTATGTTTCGCTTTCATCAGAATCCCGTTCGAAGCTAATAAATCTCTACTGCAGCCTCTACCAGACCCTGTTCCAACTTTTGGTGCTGACCTGATTACCGCGCCTTCGACGCCCGTCCTCTCTGCCAGTATGGCTAAACCCGATCCAGATTTCCTCAAAAAACTTGATCAAGGTATAACTGTCGCACTTGCTACTCTGAGTCCCGACTACGACAACGACTTCAATAGCTCGTCGGACGACGAAGATTGTGCGCCATGGTCACCACGGGCTCACGCTGCATTGTTCTTCGAGATGGCTCCGGCTCCTAGGGTTACTCGCAAAGACCAGAAGCGTAAATGTTCAGATGGAAGAAAAGACAAGCACTCGCTGCAAGATACACAGCCTCATAAACGAGCGAGACGGATTGCCAAGATGGGGAAAACATCGTTTTCTCAACCAAAGCAACTAAGCCGATCCGCCAAGGAGCATCATTCTCCTTATAGTCCTCCTCAAACGCCTTCGCCAACTACCCAAGCGAGTCCCAAAGATGGAACTAACTCGGCTCAATCGAAGGAGTCTTTAGTTTCCCAGCCTCCGCCTTCAATGCAGCGACCTCCATCTGAAGCCGACGAGTCCTTGCTTCAACGAGAACTTAGGCAGAAATCGGTATGGCCCCCTTTGAGTCCTGCAGATGAGAGTGGACTAGTCGGATGAGAGGCATAGACATCTACGCATATATTCCAAATAAGCTGATGGATGTGAAAATACATCTGAAGGGCCTCTTCGATGGGCGTGGCTATGCAGTCATCATGAGCAATCTGCCAAATCCATACAGGTCGTGTTCGATTACCCCTACCGAAACAACGGTAACGTTTCTCCTGCAAACACAAAGAATGGTCAAGGACCTGAAAGCCAGCCTTCCGCTTCGGAAGATCCTAGGACGATAGCGAGAAATGCATCATCAATAACAACCCTTTGACCTAGTTTCTCGCTGCACTGGTCCTGAGGACACTGATACATTCATTGGACGCGACGGTATGCCCTATACAGATTCGGGCCGAGGCGGAGGTGATTTCGAAGCAATTATTCACAATTGAGTTCCGGGCCGAACGCAATGTCCAGATGTATTATTCGTCTCGCTCTTCACCAAGAGTGCAAATGCCATTCCGATAGCAAGCTTTGAAGCGTATGCGGACCATCTGAGTATGTATCGTCATACAACCTTTAATGTTTCGTTGGCTGACCCTGCAGAAATTCGCAATGGTGACCCTATGGTCGTAACATCAAGATACGGAATAAAGATTTCCCGATAGCGACATAGTAGCTAGGCTGCTGGTTTATAAAGGGGTTATTATTTATGAAACCTGTTACTTTCTTATTTGATATGCCTCTAAAACTACACTATGGTTATCCCAGAATACTCATCCATGCGGAATAAGCACACCGACATCGCCCATAGGGTACTCAACCCCTGGCTCACCTTACTCATCTATAAAATCATGTCAAGTCAATACGTCAAACGCTTTCGCCGCAATTCTAGCCATGTCATATTCTTCTCGAAATTCTGTATTAAATCAACTGACTGTACCTCTCTTGCCGAGGCGCAAGCGATGCAATTTATATCCAAGGTCACCACTATCCCAATCCCTCGAGTATACTGTGCCTTTGAGCATAAAAGTCGAGTCTACATCCTCATGGAGAGAATACAAGGCCAGAGTTTATGGAACGGCTGGTGCCAGCGTTCACCAGAGTCACGAGCCCGGATACTAGATCAGCTTCGATCAATGATCGCAGAACTTCGATGCCTCCAGCCAGAGAACAGTATGGAGATTTCAAATGTTGTTGGTGGCCCCATCTATGACCAGCGGCTTCCTAAAATGTCAATCTGGGGCCCATTTCGAACAATTGGCGAATTTCACCAAGAACTACGCAATAGTATTAAACCTGAGGATGTATCGCATGAGAGTACCCCGACAGACCTTCAACGCCTCGTTTCTTTTCATGAGAAGGATTTTGGACGACCTATTTTTACTCATGGTGACCTAAGCAGTATGAACATTTTGGTTCGTGGGGATAATGTTGTTGGTATAGTCGACTGGGAAACTGCAGCATGGATGCCACCTTACTGGGAATACACTTGCGCCTGGAATGTAAATCCTCAAAATAAATTTTGGCAAGAGGAGGTTGACAGGTTTCTTACACCATTGCCTTTTGAGTTAGAGATGGAAGTGATCAGAAGAAAGTACTTCGGCGATTTTTAATATATGTCTTTTATATAAATAAGGACTAAACCACTAAGGGGTCTGTTCAGATTCTTTGAGTAAGTCGTAAGTTGGAACCTTGCTCATGTCGAACGTACCCGGTGCAGCTTGACCGTCGAAACGGTGCTCAGTTTCCTTATACTGAACATACCAAAGTGCCCAGTAACGGACTGTGCCTATCTCATCTAGCTCCGCTTACACGCATCCGGGCGTCCAACAAGCTCTGGGAGGTCGCTTCGAAACAACTCAAGGATACAGGTTGCATGGCAGAACATATATCCTTTGAACAAGGAGGATGGTAGGTTTGGTTTCATCCACCTTTGACCCGATCTAATCTTGTACAGGGTCATCTCTGATGCCAGAATTTTATTCGAGCGGGAAAAGAAGCGATCCTACTATTATACCTATGTCGAAAGTCCTGTTCTAGAGAAATGGGAACATAAAGCAAAAGCCAGCGGGAAATACAATGAGGAAGATATGAAACTCCAACCTCCAGCATCTAGGATTCCTTCAGATGTAGCCAAGCTAGGTGTGCAGGTGCGGCAAGTATGTAATCAAGAATGAAACGTCTAGTTCTAGGCCCTCTAAATTGATCTTGTTCTCACGCCATAGTGAATAATGCTCCGACATCACTGTAATCTGTTTCAAGCAGATCAAGGTTATTGAAAGCAAAGCACGATCCGTCGCTTAAAGATGACATTTAAATGAGGAGATTGTCATGCTCTAATGTATTGAAGAGATCGCCTTGGAAGTCATCAATAAGGCCACCGTCTGCTGGGTGGACGGCGTTGCTAGTTATTGTGAGAGACCGTGACAAGTTAATTAAAGAATCTCGGGATGGCTCGGCGTAAACCTGGGGTGACAGATGGTGCGCTTGTGTTGGCTTCTTGGAAGGTAACTCGGGTTCAGGAGAGTACTGCCTTTCCTCGATGACCGGACTCTCACCCATGGCTCGTTGAAACTTGTAGTTGACACGACGTCGGACGGCAGCCTTCAGATTACTGAACTGACGGCCAGTACACTTTTTATAACAGAGGAAAGTGTCGATGGTCGAGAATCCCCCAGAGCATGCAGGACATATACCATGACAATCGATATCTTTCGCATTTAGTAACCTTTCAATCTTTATAGCAAATCTGACAAGGAAAGAATGGCATTATGGTAATGGAGAGGAACAAAGATTTCACATGCACCGGCGGTGTATATTTTCAAAAACGTCAGACCGGCGGATTAGTCATTGCTTACCCCACTCGTTATCAAAATAAAAAAAACCTGCCTGACTTGACACGTACTTGGAGACACCACTCTAAGAACTTGAAAAAAACTGCCGTCGCGATGTCCAAGTGCGAAGACTGTGATGGCCACGGGCTGCGGGGCGATGGGATTTGCGCAGGGTGTAACGGCTCGGGAAGTCGCGACTCGAGTTCTATATCTCGCAACGTGAGTTACTTCAAAGCAGCTGGTTGATAGATAAATAACATATGCTGTCTAGACGGCCACACGGCTAACAGTCCCTGAGATCTACCCAGAAGGTCATGTCCTCAACAACCGCGATTTCAGTACAGGCGATGATGTAACAGACATCCTCTCGCAGCCCCCGATCCCATCGAAAGTTTCAGGCATCTACCTAACCCAACAATACTAAAGTTTGGCTTAGCATCGTTTTATAGCTTGGCTAAATACTAGTTATTGAGCAGTATCCCCTCCGTTTTCTGTGTTTCGTTGTGAAAAAGGAAGTCTCTTGAAATTGTCACTAATAGTGGTTGTCTATTTCCGCCGCTGATCCTTGGCTTCCCATAATTTCAAGTCTGGCAATACCCAGAGACCAAGCATCAGTATCGACAGCCTTCATGTGATCGTCGGCTTCGGGACAATTGCGAGCATGCAGTAGTCGGGAGCGGTATAACTGCCTGTCATATGTGACATGACAGCTTCGGTCTGTAGCTTTCATATGGGGCAGCAGTATATAGTGAGTATGTAAAGGCAAACCATCACCTCTTCATATTATCCTCAACTCGTGGTTCACAATGAACTACCGACGCCTCTTTCTCAAACTCTTAGTTCAATTAATTCCTTCTAGGAAAAAGGTATCCTTAAAGGATATTTTCTCTTGGTTCGAAGTCGGTATCAAGCCTATCAACTTAGTATTAGCCTTGATTCTTCAGTTTATAAGCTCCCGCCTTATTATCCGGCCAAAGGTCTCAGATCTAATACTACTTAAGAGTATGGGAGATATGTTCTATAATCTAGATTACTATATCGAGATACTCTTTAGGATCGAACTGAATATTCTTAGTCTTTTAATGATGGCAAATGGAAACCTTCGACTTGGGTATCATGATGGGGAGTTCTTTCGTAGATAGAAAGAGGTATAGGGATAGAGATAATATTTTCTTGACCAATAACCCCCAGATATTATACTGTCGTGCATAACGTTACGCTGTTTACCTTTCGCTGTTCATACCACTAAGCCGGCCTTGTTTTCCAAGACATTGTATAATAATTAAAAGAGTTCTCCTATAGCAATCTAACTAATACTAAAATAGCCCAGGATGAGCTGATAAAGAAATAGGATGAAACAATAAGGACTGAATCTAAAGGGAAAGTAAGTTGGTTCATTACTGGTTGTCCTTGAGACTTTCTTCCACTGTTGTGCAAGAAGGGACATTCTTATCTGTCTGCTGGCAAGACCCGACTGAAACGTCATCGCTGACGAGATAGGACAGTATCTTGTTATTCTGTTGGATACTAATCGACTGTTGATGCAAACGTACCTGGAGTTGTTGTTGAGTGATGTTTCCGGGGGGGCTGCATTGTTTGCTGAGACCAGGAGGAGCGCCTGATGTTCAAGATGACGCTGACTTTCTGTTCGATTCGCTCCACAAAGTTGAGGATCTGCTTGTTTTCCTGAGAGGGAGAGACGGGTGGTGGTAGGCCACTCTGGTTGATGGGTTAAACTCGATTGATACGCGGCGAAATGGTAGATCACCTACTTTGGGAAGAGAAATTGTCATCCGGGTCACATGGAAATCTTTCCAGGCGATCGCATACTAGCCAGCAGTATTTAACAAGTGAATTACTTAGATCGTAGGTAATAACTTAAAGGCAATGCGATAAAGCGATGCCATAAGTAACGATAAGCTGTTCTAGATGAGAAGATAGCAGCAAAGGGGAGAGGATGGGGGAAGTTTAACAGCGGAAAAAGAGGTCAGGGAATAGCAGGTACATGTAATAGACCTGACAGCCAACGCTTAGACCGACTATATACTGCCATAACTGATATATCTCATGATAGAACAGCACTGATTACCAACGCTGCTGTCACGACATATCCCAGGACTGAGTTGTTCATTAACCGTCGCGCATCGTCTTCCTCGTCGCCCTTGCTTGTCGAGTTATCCCCATTATCATTACCACTTCCTTTATCTCCCTCATTGCCTTTGCTTGCACCATCACCTTTATCCCCATCGCCACCACTCGTCTTGTTACCCCCATTCCCTGATCCAGTCGAGTTGCGATCATTCTCAGTCACATTACTCTTCAGGTCCATCGCAAAGTTGGCAGCTGTAAAGGTGGCATTGCCATTCGATAGCCATGTCTCTGTCCCAAACTCAATGATACCTAGCCAGGGGTCTTTCGGTAAATCGTTCGGCTCATCAATATGCTTGTGCGCTTGTTCCAAAACGAACTTGAAAAGCGGATAGAAGTTTTCATCAAAAGACAAGATGTCTGTGTTGTCTTTGGTGACGGCCGTAAAGACGTGAGTTCCGCCCGAATTGCGCCCGTAAAATAACGAACTATTGCAGTCAGAACATATGTCAAGGCAGCGAGTGCGAGTTACACTTACAAATCTGTCTTTCCCAAAGTTACGGTCGATATGATGCTATTGTTGGCCCGCCCTAGCCACCATGGGTCTCCGACTGATCCAAGCCAAACCATGATCTCAACGGCCGCAACTTGGGGATATAGAGTTCTATTCCGATCGTCATCGAGGAAGAAATCCCAAGCTGCATTAGCCTGCACACCTTTGCTGTTTAGCTGATCTTTGTTTGCTGCCCATTTTGAACTGCTGAAATCTCGAGGTGGTTGGCTTGGGTTTCCTGGCGTGTATATCCAATCGGTTGACAGACGTATCGATTCAAGATTGTTGAGACGGATGGGTAAATCCGGGTGGTTGAAACGTACGTATGGGAAAGAATGTACGTCTTGAATATTCTTGTCCCAATTCCATGTCGCATCAAATGCCGGTGTGCTGTTGTCGACTTTGAGACAAACAAAGCCATTTTTGGGACTCTTTTTGTTCCATGCGTTGGGGTAATCTGCAGGGCGTCAATCAGTACAGGATGGGGGCTGGCGATAGGGTGAACTGACATGAGAGGGAGTCGTTCAGGTTGCCAAATCTTTGGTTGCCGCATACTGTTCCCTTCTGATCGGTTTGGCCCGATACAAGATCTGGTAGTACGGTCAAAGCACTACCTATGAGTGTGGTCAACCTCATGTTACTCTGTACTGTTACTGTTGTTTGATGTGCTGTTTTGGAGATGGTAGCTGTTTGGACAGGGGTTCCATGTAACAGCTGTAATCTGACTTTGAGGCTGTTGTAGGGACAACGCAACAGCAATCTCAACGACTTGAGACTAACGCTTTACTTTGCAGAGGTTGACCAGTCTCTTTGCGTTCCTTGGGAAATAAAAGTCATTCTCCTGGTGCGATCAACATATTTTGCCATACGAGCGTCAGTCTTGGAGATCTCACTGGGCTTACGTGTCTCTGAAAATGGGTCTACAGTAGAGGAATACTACGTCATGGACCCTTGGGCCTCGTAAAGTCAGTGGACTCGATCGCTAAATCTACAACTGTCGCTGTAAATAGCGTGTCGCCCGTATCGCAATTCCATTTATCGTGCTCTTCATTCCGCCCACTGGTGTTGGCCATTTGCACGATTTCTTATCATTCCCGACATACTTGCTACGCGTGGAGGCCCCTTTAGATATTCCAATGTGCTCTTCTTTACGCCCAAGCTGCGTGGCGAAGTGATAGTCCCCCTTCGATTCCGTCCCTGTTGGTGTTGGTGGCGCCTCGCGTATCCCCTTTTTCGTATCGGGGACCTTGTAGACTTGTAGACTGATACGAACAACCAGCCTCATGTTTTATTTATGGTTCCAAGACAAGGGTCATTGTAGAGAATGACGTAGTGGAATTTGGATGGTAAAGCGTTTAGGAGAGGCTAGTATCAGATCGTGAGTGTCGATGAACGAGCACTGAGTTGGTGCATGTTGTTACCAAGATTCCCTTGACATTTCGCGACAACGAAGAGATACAGTATTAATTAGTGCACAAAACGTCTCAAAATATAACAGTCTACAGTATGAAAATTGATTAACCTTTTTCCATTAGTGATTCCCTCTCATCCATCTTGATTTGCAGTTGTTCGTTCGTATCAGCCTGTGATTAATGGCTGTTGCCTCTGATGTAGGGTAACCTTGGCGGGGCTTGGCTACCATTGATGGTGTTTTGTGTCTACTTGTCCTTCAAACGCAACAGTCGCCCCAACTAAGGCCGACCCTTCGTTTTGCCATCAGTTGCAACCGCGCCAGAACGTGGTGCAATACTGAAACAACCGACAATCGATGCTATCAGACGCGTTAACTGCTTGGCTTGTAGCTATGACTCCGTATTCACTCGCACCCTATCGAATTGACACGATTAACCCCGTAACCGACCGAGCCCTCTCCAATCCGCGACAACAGAAGAGCAACAGTTTGACCGTTGATGACCATGTCAATTAGGGCCAAACGTCCCTCAGACTGTAGCAAACGCTTAGTTCACATGATTCCTTTTTCCGACTGCCCGACCTCCCCGGGCCGCTGCTCAAACACAATGCACCAGCAGACGAAGAATGGCAAGACGCGCAGTACCAAACTCGAACCCAACCCCGATGAATCAACACCACGATGATACATCGAGTAGCAAGAAAGACACTCTTGAAACCACGTCTCTACAACTTCCTCCCGAGCGAAATGCCCTCTTCATCTACATAGACGCGCCCAGTAAGCAATCGATGGGTGCATCGCCCCGCGAATGCAGTTGTAGCTGCGATTCTGTCGCATCATGGCGTCGAAACGTGTAGCACGTCGGATCCATCATATCTTCCCTTCCGTTGCCTCAAAATGCATACAGAGCTGCTTTGACTAGCTCACGGTTGAGGGAACCCAAGTGTCAATGATCGGATGGACGTATGGGACGAAGAAGCGGCCGCGAGCGACACATAGTCCACCGGTCAAAGGATCCAGCTGCTCAGGTTGAAGATCGGGTCTGCCGCCCAAGTCGGAAGAGATGCTCTGTATCCTTGGATGTGTGACCATAGGCCAGTCTGATGCTACGTGGAATCCTAACGTCCATTCCCTTTGACTCCGTCCAACTCGTCGGCTCTGAGCAAAGGGCACTTTTTCGCGACCGACGAACGTGATTACTCGGTAGGTTCTCGTCAGCACATCGCAGCGTGCTATCACAATTACTAACCGTTTACTACACAGCTCCACAACCTCTGTCATCCAAGACCAACGCATCAATACCTCCCCGATGGAAAGATCGACTTCTGCGTCTTCGACTCATGCCCCTACGACAATTGTACCCATGACTCCTCCAGCAATCGATTCCGTTTACGACCCTCTTCGACTTCCACAACCCGACCAACGAACCTTTCCTGCTCAGCAAACGTATCGCCTTGGCAATGCATGAGCCCTTGTCGAGGCGAGTAGAACGGATAAGATGTAATCAGGTTCAAGATGTAGCTTGGTTCGACCGGATACATGCGGCATAATTAGACGCGGCCTGGTTGAAGTGTCTCAGGCCTGGGGGACGGCCCCAGTACTGTCAATGTCCCTCCAAGATCGCGCTGTCAAATACTTTCAGCGTCGATAGCTGCAACCGCCGCAATCTTGACTTTGGAGTGCGACAGAACCTGACTGTGTCTCATTTGGTGTTATCCAGAGGTTCGTAAAGGCGAACCCTGTCGGATTCAACGAGTCCACTTATAGAAGCATTTGTTATTCTCCAGTATCAGATAGCATGTACAGACACGTCGGGAACTCTAATCACAGTACCCCACGCGGAAATGCCCAGGCAGCCCATTTACGGAATGATGGACGATGGACCCCTCGCCCGACACGTAGAATAGCATCGTAGTCATTTGCCGTGACCCAAGCTGGATTGCTTGACACTCTTGAGAACATAGCTCTGACGGCTGGTGCGGACCCTGCCGTCGTTCTTGATGTTTACCGTATCGCGATCTCCTTACACTTGTGTGGCGCATGGAACCCCAGGCATTAATCGCATCGTGAGCTACTGCACAGTAGAGCCTAGAATCAAGTCACCTAGTACGCATTTCCTGATCCATCAGGGTCGTCAATTCGCGGCGGCCTCCAGTAGAGATGCATCAACTGGATTGATGTCTGCATGTAAACCAGGTAGAGCTTCCCTTGCTACCGTGTTCATCCCCCTCCCCTCCATTGTTACGGCCCCAGAAACTCGTTCAGCCACAGACGACTACATTCGGTATTCCGTTCTCGGCTATCGCGATTGACTTGCTTCCATGCGCCATAGCAAGCCAAGCTGACGACTTTACCGAACTCCAGTCCAGACCGCCCGGCAAAGTCGGCACTAGCATAGCTGTGCATTCGAAACAGTCCGCATAATGACACTATCCTCAAGACCAGTTAGGTGATGCTTACAGCTGCAAGTGGAGTTGAAGCGCAAGCCCCAGCTTACGTATCTCAAGCGCCGGTTAGCCGAGACATGGCAGCGATCATCGAACCTAGCGCATCATGGAGTGAGCCGTGAGATCCGACATGCTTTGACTCTGTAGATAGTCATTGGCTATCAATGACATTTTCAAAGTTTCACTGTCAGCTACTCTTATGCAGACACGCTTCATTCCGTCTGCGGGGTCACCGCTCGCTTCCAACTTTAGAACAGTGCCTGGCTACAGTCCAAAGGGTTGTTGGACCCTTCAAAGTATAAAGTGCTAGCTCTTCGTACATTACAATCTTCTGAATCATCAACATACATCTCAGTCCTTCAATCAAAGCCAACATTGAGCATAAAGCTTTTCTATAACCTCTACAACTCAAACACAACTTCAACAATATTCATCATGGGTTGGTTCGGTGGTTAGTCGACATCGTTTGTGTCTCTTGATCTTTTTCTAACATCTCTCAGACGACTCAGACCAAGCTCAAGCGTACGAGCAAGTAACCGAACGTCCTCATGAGGCAAAGTGGTCCCACGAGGTATGTTGCCCAATACGGTTTACAGCGCAATGATGAAACCGCTTAACTAGACTGCGAGCTGACAAAATATATAGTTGATAGGTGGTGCTGCAGCCTATGAGGCAGCCAAAGCCTACGAGGACCATGTTGCTCGAAATGGTATGTTTGCTACGTTTCTCTACGGTAAACCCAGACTGACATATCTTCAGGACAGCCTGACAGCCACGCTCAGGCGAAGGAGATCCTAGCCGGTTTTGTCGGTGCCTTTGTTGACCGTGAAGTTGAGACGCGGGGACTGGACTTTGTCGATAGGGAAAAGGCCAAGCGTCATGGCAGGGAACATGTAGAAGAGCAGTTGACTATCGACAGCAACTCGAGCTGGTAGTGAGACTCTGTTTAGCTCATAACAATCAATGATATTATTCCACTTTATTTATCTGAATCAATTGAAACTCGTGAGTATCTCTCAGCAAGTACAAGACAGATATAACGCTGTTGTAGCCAGCCAGTCAAGGTAGAGTTGCAATGGCATACAGGTTTACGAGATGTCACATTGGAATTTTGGCAGTGGAAATGGAATACGCCTGTTATATACTTCATTATTTGCACTACTAACAGAATAATCTTTCGTCCATCTTCTAAATAATGTCATGATCACAAGGCTTACCCTCAGCATTATTGACTTCGTGGAAATGCAACGAGGCTTCGTCTCTAACCCTCTTGATGAATCCCACCGTGGTATTAGCCGGAGTCTTGGAAAGAAGTTCTACACCATCGATAGCAAGCTTGCTGAGAACATGTGCGGCAGCATGGGCGTTGGTGTGAAGTGTCTCAGGAACGGGGTTGGTGATGTTATCACAGGCTTGGTGGTAGCATGCATCCTGCTCAAGACCAGTGCCGGTGAAAAGACCTCCAACAGGCTTCTTGATAACCTCGCGGAAGGCAACGTAGTCAGTTCCGCCGGTTAGACCGACGGGTGTGACTTCGATCTCCTCAGCCTCGAAGTACTCACGAAAGAGGCCTTCAATAACATCAGAGCCTGGAGGTCCACCTGGGCCGGCCTTTTCACCTGTACCGTCAAAGACACCGAAGAAACCGCGAGAGACCATATCGAAGTTGACGTAAGCCAGAAGGTTGTCAACCTCATCCTTCTTCATGTTGTTGACGTAGTAGCGAGAGCCAACTAGGCCGTTCTCCTCTGCACCCCACCAGCCAAAGCGAACCTTGAGGTTGGTAGAGAAGTGTTGCAGAGCTTTGGCAGTCTCAAGAATGAGTGTTGTTCCGGAACCATCATCGTTGATACCGGGTCCAGCCTGAACAGAGTCAAGATGAGCGCCGAGCATGACAACATTCTCGCCATCGCCAGCCTTGGTCTCAGCAAATACGTTTTGTGTAATTCGTGTCTCGATAGTCTGGATGATCTTTGCAAAGGCTTCGATCGTTTCTCCAGCCTCAAGTTTAGCCTTGAGAGCTTGGCCGGGCGCCTGGTCGATGAGGGCTGTAGGGACATAATCGGGGCTAATAGCAGACAGAGTACCTGCAGTCAGCTTGGCCTCGTCAGAGTTGTAAATGACAACAACGGCGGCACCGGCAGCGGCGGCGGGCTTGACTTTGCCAGCAAATGTGGTTTGGTCAGGGCAAAGACCACGCTCAACGAGAACAATCTTCCCCTTGACATCAAGACCCTCATAGTTGGCAACATCACAGGCATCCTCACCCTCGGGGGCGTGGATAAGTTCAGCAGTGACACCCTCCTCAGAAGTGCTGGGCGTGTAGGTCAAAGCGACAGTTCTGAAGGTCTCGTCATCGACAGTAACCTCAGCGGCCAAGGTTTGGGTGAAGTTTGCAGGGAAATCCTGCTTCCACGTCTTGAAGCCCTTGAGCTTGGAGATCTCCTTGTAGATGAAGTCTACCGAGGCGGCGTAACCGGGAAGACCAAAGGCACGGTTTCCACCATTAGCATAGGCAATCTTGTTGAGCGTTTCCAAGTTCTTCATCAGCCTGAAGGTGTTAGTTTGGCTTTTTGTGTTTCTCGAGGTGTTGCTTACCCTTTCTCGGTGATGAGCTTCTGAAGCTTCTTGGCAGTGACAGGTGGCTTAGTAGCCTCAGTCAAAGGCGAAACTGCCAAAAGAGCAGCGGCAGTGAATGAGAACTTCATGATGACTTGGTCAAGTAAACAAAGCTACAGAACCAAGATCAAAGCCTAAGACATCAGTGGACGTCGGCGAGTTTAAATACGAATCCCCTCGATTGTCGTACATAAGTTCCTGCATCGTCTTGTTTCCCAGCGAACCAAAGCATTTATTCACGCCATTCGCCCCGCAAGTCGAGATATCGCGGAGTTATCGTCGAGCTTTGGAAACTAGTCCGGGCCAAAAGTGAAGATCTGAGTCCAATTGGGAAGGTCGGTAATTGTCACTGCGCTTGAATGCAACGCGCCAAGTCGACACTAAGAATATGCATAATAATTGAGCTGCCTGATCTGTTTAACTTGCCTTTATCTGGACCCCGCTGATGGGATTTTCACTGCTTATCAAGACGTGATTTCTCTTGGTAGCCGCGTCATAACTTGTCTTGGTTCCTTTGTAGAACTTTGACAACGCCATCGCCTGGATGATGCATGGCAAGACAAGGTTTGCCTGTTTTTTCTGTTGTTTCCCGCCTCTCGAAATGGTTATTGACTGGTGGACACGAGGGACCTTTGTTTCTCTTGGCTAGGCGGGGTTATGTTTGTAGCCACTGTCGTACATCAAATGCATGGGTACATTGAGGGCATTCTCGGCGTTATCTATTACCCGTCCTTCCGGAAGTCTAAATCACGGGAAACTTGACTTTACTTGCCTCGGAAATAAAACGATGTAGTCATTGTATACCGGCCTAAATCTGCTATCAGACTATTTATCTATCTCGACTTGAAATGACACCACGAAGATTATACAGAACTATCTCCCCCTCTATGCCACCTGACTAACCAATCGATCAAACTCTCCATCAGTATGCTCTCGTAGACCCTTGAAACTTTGATCCAGAACAGTATCGCCGTTCCTGAATCGCTGCACAGTTAACTTCTCCCCAGACAGTCGCTTCGCCTCGAAAAGATCTTCCACGTCTACAAGCTCTGGTACGACTGTGGTACGGAACTCGTGCGGCACCCCGCTCATCTTGATAAGCTCAATGCTGGTCTCGAGAAGCTTTGGCTTAATCTTTTTACCAGTGACACGCTTGTAGTTCTCAAGAGCGCACTTGATATCCATCGCAACGAAATCGACGAGCTTCTCTGCAAAGACCTGCTTGAGAACATCAGGGGATGTTCCATTTGAATCAAGCTTGACGCTTATCCCCGCATTTTTGAGAATCCTTAAAAATTGAAGTAACCCTTTGTGTATCGTTGGTTCACCGCCTGAGACGACCAGGCACTTGTGCGACGTCGAGTTGAGGTGCTTAAAGACATCAAGTAAGGTCACGTCGTCGCACTCGCCTTGCACAAGTGGACCGTTGTGACACCAGGGGCATGCCAAGTTGCAACGAGAGGTAAACATGATGGATGCTTGGGCCTTGCCTGGGTAGTCGCTCAAAGTGCTCTTGATAAATCCGGCCACGGGTAGATCGTGAATCGCAGCGACCTGATTCTCAAGCTGAACAGACTCAGAGTTGGTATCAGGGAGAAGGCCGGTCTCGTACTTGTACACTTTGCGTTGCACAAACTCCTTCGACTTACCTCTGTTCCAGTCACGGGTGGGACGAAAGTATCCCACGATGCGAGAGTATACGAGTGTCAACTCTCCACATGCTGTGCATTCTGGCTGCTCGCCTACCCGGTATCCATGAACAGGACAAATACTGAATGTTGGCGTGAGCGTTATGTAGGGAATACGATACCGTGTAGTTAATGTCTTGATCAAGTCTCGGGCAAGCTTCCAGTTTGGTAGTTGTTCACCCAGGAAAGCATGGAAAACGGTTCCACCAGTGTATGAACACTGAAGCTCCTCTTGGTGACTCATAGCCTCGAAGAGATCCTCTGTAGTGTCAACAGGCAACATCGTGGAGTTTGTATAGAAAGTTGGGATGTCGCGGTCTGGAAACAGCTCTTTGTCTCGTTTGGCAAACTTGAAGCATGTGCTTTCTGCTGGGCTAGCTTCCATATTGTAGAGGTTACCGGTCTCCTTTTGAAACTCTTGCAGTTGATCCTTGATAAAATCGAGAACTTCGAGAGCAAAGTCTTTCCTTTCGCCGATACCTTCACCAAGAAGATCAACCAAGGCTTCGTTCATACCGTTCACTCCAATAGTGCTGAAGTGATTTGTCCAGAATGACCCTGTACGATGTTTTGTTGCTGACAAATAATGCGCAGCATAAGGATATAAAGTCGAGTTTGCATCGACAAGTTTCCTCTTGATCTCTAATGAGTCCTTTGCGACCCTCAAAGTGGTAGCCAGCTCAGACATGAACGTCTCTTTGGAACCCTTCGATCGGTAGGCAAGGTTGGGCAGATTGAGGGTAACAACTCCAATAGAACCGGTCAGTGGACTGGCACCATATTGACCTCCAACTCTGCAGTGAAGTTTGCTAAGGTCAAGTCTCAGCCGACAACACATGGATCTAAAATCTTCGGGATCAAGATCACTGTTGATGAAGTTTGCAAAGTATGGAACACCATATTTGGCAGTCATCTTCCAGATGGATTGCCAGCGAGGTGAGTCCCAGTCAATTCCATCAGAGATGTTGTAAGTCGGGATAGGGAAAGAGAAGATGTTGCCGTTTCCGTCACCTTGCATCATGACTTCAGCGAAAGCCTTGTTGAGCATGTCCATCTCTTCCTGGAAGTCCTTGTAAATCCATTCAGTTCGCAGTTCACCACCAATGATGGCACACTGGTCACCAAGTCGTGCTGGGCATATCAAGTCGAGCGACAAGTTGGTGAAGGGAGCCTGGAAGCCGCTTCGAGTTGGGACATTCAGCGAGTAAACAAAGCTTTGCACACACTTGAAGACTTCCGTGTAGGATAAGTTGTCGCTGCGAATAAAAGGTGCAAGGTACGTGTCGAAACTCGATAAAGCCTGTGCACCTGCAAGTTCTCCCTGCAGCGTGAACAGAAAGTTGACAATCTGATTCAGGGCAGTGTTGAGGTGCTTAGCAGGCCGACACTGTATTTTGTTCTCGACGCCACCAAATCCTTGAAGCAGAATATCCTCGATGCTCCAGCCGGAGCAGTACGCGCTGAGAAATCCAAGATCGTGGATATGAAAGCGGTTTTCGGCGTCGAATTGTCGAATCTCGGGAGTATAGATCTTTTCGAGCCAATACTGGGAAATGATTTGGTTCGAGACGTACTGCATTAGGCCTTGATGAGAGTAGGTTGAGTTGGCATTTTCGGCGGTCTTCCAGGTCCCTTTTGCAAGGTAGTCATCGACGAGGGTGACGTTGGAGGACATGTTTATTGTTCAAGGAATAATTAATAGGTCTTTGAGGTGTATGTGATCTTGATAGAAGTTATGAGATGGACCTGGGGAAGTCTGGCAGCCTTGACATTTTATTTAATATGCATATTGTTAACGTCTCCCCATACTTTTGCATCAGTCAGGATGAGATACGGTCCGACTTCATAACCGCTGATCCGAGAATGATTTGAACCGTTCAATCGTGAGACCATGGTGAACTAGCGCATCGAATGGTCCCAGAAAACACGATCTCGACGCGTCGACTTTGAGATTGACTTGGCTGATGTACCCTGTCCAGCCCGCGACTGGAACGCGTCAAATCGTGACTGTGCATAAATGGTCCGACTTCGAAATGAGAATCAGCCAACAGTGGTTCAATGACTGTGTCATGAACGTGCCGTCGACTGAAAGGAGATCGACAGGGGACGCCAGGGCTCAATGAGGAAGAATCACGACATGTCCTTATCGCCTTATCAACTGACGTTTGCAGCTGTAGCCTCTTCTGGTCGGCCATTGCAAGCCGTCAGTTAGTGCAGTTCAATCAGGGCGAAGTTGTTTCTTTCGGCGTCTTTATACCGTTTACAGCAAATGCCCAAGGACAACTATCAGTGCTTTTGCCATGTGCTGTTGCTCGAGGTATGATGCAATTCTCACTGTATGACGTAACCGCCTATTTAAATTTGGCTGTCCTGGTCACAGATTAAGATCTGCAACTTCACCTCTTTAGTACAACAGCTTTCTCAACACAATATGTCCCAGCCGTCACGTCGAAAGCGAAGTGCAAGCCAAGATGAGGCCCACGCTATCCAAGAAAGTAACCCCCCCAAAGCTGCCAAAACAGTCCCTTCAGCGGCGCAGCCGGACAGTAGCCAACAAGCCACCACAGAACGAAGAGGGCGATCTGCCAAGAATCTCTATGATGATACACTAAAGATGATTGACAGAAACGTCCGAGTCATGGACAGAAAGGTGTCTGGGGAAACTGACCACGACCCATTGGACTACACAACTGATGATTATGCGAAACTTGTGTGCCGTCATTCCAAAACAGTCAAGGCCCTAGCTGAGGTCGACAACACTTTAGCCTTTAATCTCGTTCTCAGCATGGCCGACGCATCCCACGCTGATCTCGACACCACACTCGAAATGTGTGGAGAGGACCCTGCTGAAACCGCCCGATACTTCCAGAGTCTGGACAACTTGCTTTTGCCATTGATCAAAGCCCGGCAACAACCCGCAGAGCTGTGCTGGCAGCTGCTCGAAGTACCAGTTCGGTGGTCTCGACGACGTACTCGTTCACAAGATGCTGAGTCGGATGAAGATCCCGACGAATGGTCTGAACCAGATTACGAGAGGCAATATTGGGAAAAGTGCAATTATGAGCACAACAGACGACTCGCCAGGAGGAGACGGAGGGAAATTGTTGATGACTGGGTCACTGTGGCTTTGAGTGATCTGAAAGAGGAGCGAGATTATCTTGACGAATATGGCATCGAAGGATTCTTTCCCAAGAGTATCGACGAGTTAGAAATGATCCGGATGCAAATTAGTACCATAGTATAGTACCGTGATCATTAAATTAGCAGATTGTTTGTCACGAAGGAAGTTGAGCTGTAACTGGTTCATGTTGGATTCATTGATACGTGGCGGAGTCATCTTTAACTAAGATTGATTGTGTCTAACATAAAGCACTCTATATTTAATTGGAAAAATGTGCCAAGAAGGAATTGATTAAAGATATGTTGGCATGCATGAAGAGAATCGATGTGATACAGTCACGTAGTCGCAACCACGTGATACCCCCAGCGTCAACCTCCACCCATTTCTCCGATCAATGATCGTTGAAATCTTCGTCCCTTCCTGTATACATGATATCTTGCGCAATAAAAGCCTTGACATGTCTATAGACAACGTAGAAGTATGTAATGACCAGCACAATACTCATACCTGTCCCCATCCACTTGACGTGCTCACTGCCCAATGCATTACCGATAGTGATAGTAGCGAGGATCCAGCCGGTATTGGGGAAGACCATAGCGTAGAAACCAAGATGGAAATAAACGGGAGGAGATTGGATGACTGCCACGGTTGCAATTCCCCACCACCAAGCCGCAAGAGCCCAGAGGAAGATTGCTGATATGAGAGCCATGGTGCGGATCATACCAGGATCAATCTTGATACCGTTCATACCAGGCTCGATGTTGTCAGGCAGACCATTGGCCATGCCAATCAGGGCCAGAGCCGTGAAAGATGGGGGCCCAACACACATATATAAGCCTGGTCTATGTTCTCGGTTGGGTAGGCCTGCAGACATGAGTCGACCGATCATATGTGCGTACATGAGAACGGCGACGGATAATCCGAGTCCCTGGCACGTGAGACCCCCCACAATAATAGGAATGGCTGCGATTTCGGGTTGTGTGTCGGCAATAACTGAGGCGATGGTTCCAGACAACATAATCGGAAAAATCTATTTTCAGTTAGCAAACACATCACAGAACGTTCTAATAGATGAAGGAGGTCGTACCGGCAAGATCCAAGTTGGCATCATAGTCTGTAGACCAAAGTTATGAGCTGCAAAGACATAGCTGTACTGTCCAACGGCGAGCACAAGTGTCAAGATAACATATCCCCAGTACGCCACCTGGATGGCCCACGCCAACGTCACATCGTTATCAGGTATGGCGTATCGTTGCGTACTGGTTATAAGAGTTGCAAGAGTTAAAAAGAATGTTGGAAAGAAGAATCCCTCTCGTTCGTGGGTGATGGACTTTGACATGTCGCCAGGGTTGAAGAAGAAGCGAAGCAGCATTGTCGAGCAGATTGCGACAACCAAGAGGATATTGATGATGTAAACAGCAAGGCCTATCTGTCTCAGCCCTGGGAATTGATGCGGCTGAGCAAAAATAAGCAGCGACAACCCGCCAGTGCTCATCGGGAAAGTGAACCACGCGAATGTGAAGTGGTGTAGTCTGTCCTTCAGCGCCATCTTGGGTCGGTTCGGGTCGAACATATCGTGATGATGTTTCTTGAGGTCGTCGACTTCGTCTTCGTCGCTGTCGCGGAAAGGGTCGTGTCCCTTCTCAACGGCCGGGGTGATGGACCTGTTGTAACTGTGTCGGCCATGGTCAACACTGGCATGTCGAGTGTCCACCTTGACGCTCAGGCGGCCGGGGAGAGCAGAGTTTCGTGCTAATGGTTGCCACTCCTCTGAGTTCTTTCGAGTTGACACGACTGAGTCGGTCCAAGCCGAGTTTTCTTCAGTTCTACCCATGGCTAGAACGTCCAAAACGAAATTAGGGAAATAGAAAAGAAGAACGGACAAAGGAGAAAGAGACAAGGAAAAGAAAAAAAAAGGGGGGGAAGAAAAGAATTGACAAAAAGTCGACTTTGACAATAGGATTCCAGCTCCAGACTTTTTGCACCGAGCACAAACCAGACAGGATGACACTGATTTATATCTAGAGGAGCACAAGTTGCTTAGAATAGAATTAGGACGGTCCTTTCGGCAGTTGTTTTAGTTTGGTGGACCTTTTCGTTCATCGCTCCGGTCTACGCCCTGCAAAAACGAAACGCCAAAGCGGCACCCTTTTGGGGACCTTTTGCGTGCTGGTTTGCCATTGCTTGGTGTTGAGGCTCTTGTCTAAAGCGTGGCAAGAAACAAGGAGGCTACCATATTTAGCCAATGCCCCTGCAAGTAGAAAAGATAAACGTCTTGGCGACACCAACCGTCGCAGATGACTAGAGGCGGGTCTTGATGCAACTCTGCCAGATAAGATCCAGATTTTGAAACAACACAACCCAGAATGATTAGGCGCGATGGTTTCGCACCATGGGCGGTTATCTTTGCCACTGTTTGTAGTTGGGCGTCAAAACTCGACGGCAAAACAATACATCTACCCGGAAAGATGTTCCCTGTTCCATGTGACTGAGATTAGATCATCGCATCCGGCTAGGTCCGGAGGACAACACAGAAATAGGACCAAGGCCTTGACGCTGAGTCACTTTCCTGGATACGATGGGAGAAGACGGACTGAATACTACGTACTTTTCTTTACAAAATGAGCCACGACACCGACATAAACCATCTTGTGCAAAGGCAACGACCAGATATCTAGATATTTGACCATGACACTTCACTACATGCCTCTGACTCTGCGCAGCCTCATCAAAAACACAAAGAATATTGGTCCCGAAAGATTATCGTCAGTGGGGACGCGGAGAGATCCACGTTATGTCAAGGCGTCAAACAATCAGGGGCTCCGCGTGCCAGATACCTCCAACATTTAAAGATACAAGCTTCAGAAGAATCTTCACAGATTACAGTCTGTCCAACCAATCAGCACTCACCATCTCGTCACTCTGGAGCCGCTTTGGGCCCTCTTATCTTAACCGCCCAGGACGAAAGTACCGCAAGTAGTTAGTTTGTGGCCATAGCTTCAATCGTGAAACAACATCTAAACCCCAGCCGCGGAAGAATTTAGCATTATGTGTTAAGTCTATAAATCTCTTATCTATTGTTTGGTATGGATCTATAGATATATTGCACCGTTACACCTATATATAGATGCCGGAATCTTGCATTCGGGAGGAAGAATCGTGTCCACTTTACCCCAATGTTGAAGCAAAGAGGTGGTTCTTGCAGACTTGCATCAAATGAGAGATCTGTATCTACCGTCTTGGCATGTTGTCCTCCAGTTGCTTAAAGTATGTGGAATCTTGAGAGTGATCGTCGTCGTGGAAGTACTCGAAACGTGGCATTGTAATAACTCGGATAGTGTCTAAGCGGTGTCAAGTAGATCTTGACACAGCATCTAGTTGCACGGCGGCACAGCCGGGTTCTCAACTTGCTACCAGTAATAGACTCTAGAAGCGATCTGTGCCATTTGCCTTTATGACTTGTGCGAGAGAATTTGATCGAACTGTGTATCTGACTCTGTTGATGTTGAGTGTTGTGCAAAAGTTACTCTTACTGCCTCACCTCCAATGAAACAAACTCTCCTCAGAATCAGAGGTCTATACAGTATACAAATTACGTAAAATTATTTATCGGAGTATATGAGTCTTTGAAGCTGAAGCAGTCGAGATTGTAGCACATGAGCAATATATAAGCCAACTATGCTTGGCCAGAAATTCATTATCGATGATTCATACCCTATACTTAAGGCATTTACGGAGCTGTAGATCGGCCCAAACGCACATACAACAGCGACTTTTAGCAAATAAAACGACCTTCCTTGTCTGTGTTACACTGTAGGTACTAGTCATGTAGCCCAGAGACCCTATTCCAAGTATAGACTGCTGGCGAAGTAGTAGGCGGCTGGACTGTGAAGGTTGAAGGCTGGTATGAAACCAAAGATAGCCACGACTCCCTCAATGGCGGCGTACCAATCTCTGCCATTCATATTTGCCGGGGGGTCTAGTGTTTCATACAAGGACCTTTTGCACCCATCATATTTCCCACAACGACCCGTACACTTACCCAGGTGGAAGCACGGGCTCTTTTCTGGTTACATTGTAGGCTCGTTGAAAACCGGGAACGTGATCTTTGCTTCCGTATGGACAGAATATATCAACGAGAGGTTTATGAATCTCTACCAGTTTTGTTTGTGTACAATGCAGGCTCCGATGACACAGCTGGAGGAATGTTAGCATAATGATCGATGATTGATTTGTTGAGACCTGCGCCACAACCGAAGATCCGACCATCAGCGATCTTCCCCGTAGCTGGTCTACAGGCAGGGGTATGTTCTCGTCCATGAGGCAAGTGCTAAGTCAGACTGGCAGACTTCTTGTCACTGAATGTCTCAACAAATCTAGTCTATTTGGGATCTTGAGCAGTTTCACATCTTGCTCTCTCCGATATCCATGAATAAGAAAACTATAGCCCGAGCTATTAGAGCGACACATTCAAATAAAAAAAGGTTAACAATAAGATGGTGTCTCTGTAGCTTTGACACGCCCATGTGCAGGCTCTGAGGAAGAATCAAATTGTTATTCTTAGTAGGTATTAACTGCTTTAAGTTCAAGTTCAGCAGACTAGCTAATACGCAGAATTACATAGCGAACTAATAGATATAAGATAACTAAGAGGTTTAAGTAAATCGACGGAAAGAAAAGCATCCAAATTAAGCCAACTATAGAAATGTAAAAAGGAAGAAAAAGAGAGATGGGCAATCGAGGACTCGAACCTCACTCTTCGAAATGTTTAAAACTGGCCCACGAGGAGTCCAGTACAACAAGGGCTTCCGACGTCTTGACCGCTAGACCAGTCGCCCTGATTCCTGATGTTAGAGGATGAGAGTGAGGTTGAAAGCTATGAAGCCTGAGTGGCATGAACCGGGTAGGTGAATGTTGGACTACCGACAAGAAGGATTGAATTTGCGCAACAGCGACCTGCTCAATTATATGCAGAAGACTGTTCTCCACTTTAGTGACTGTAAATCAACGCCACTCCACTCGTTTGAGTTTCGGCGCCCTGGTCTAACTCAAGATATGCTAGTAAGATGACACACTTTGGGAATCTGGCAGATATATCATTTAGTTGTCTTTAACATTTTTATTACATATTGCTTGTTCATGGCTTTCTTCTATCAATATATCATTAACACAGACATGATAAAAAATATTGTCGTGAGGGGTCATCTGTGCCTCAAAGTCTGGTTCTAGACCATGCACCTACTAAGTGAAGCAAAGACCAATATGTTAAGTATAGGTTTCAACATTGGCATTATTCGTATATTAAAAGTGAATAATCTGGTAATTCGCAAGTATGAACACAAGAGAGTCCCAGGCTTATATGAATGCTTGAAACTCGAGACAAAGAAAACCCATCAAACCCTCTGTGTTAGTGATGCCATACTCTCTGTATCCCCGACATCATACTTTGTCTTGGAACTTTTCACTTGTTCCAGTTGAAAACTACTCTCATTGGCACCATTCATCCCATCAGCAAAGCTGGACCCATTGGGATCGCTTTCCTCCAGACGGCGGCGACCAGTCCGTAATCTGGCAATTACCTGCTTGCACGCGGCTCGTGAAGTGTAGTAGTAGATTAAAGCGTTCCAGAAGCCTTGTAAAGGAAGTACAAAAGCGCTCACATATCCCAACTGTACAGATGCTTTACCATCGACAAGAATGTACAGCCGGTTCGCGCTTGCCGGAATCCATGTGATAAGCATTGCTGTGAAGAACAGAAGGGCTGTCTTGGCGTAGGACATGGCTGCCTCGTCGCTCGGGCTGCGTTTACTGCGTTCCGGGTTTTTGGGCCTTGTGTTGGGTTGCTCCGATGGTGCGACGGGTGGTGCAGGGCCAGCGTAAATATCTGCTGAATGCACTGGATCGGGTCTGGTAGCAGGTCGGAGAGACTGTCCAGGAGCAGGGGGCGGAGAATCGAATGTTGTAATAGTGATATCGGTGGTTTTGGCAATACCCGAAAGATCTGAGCTCGGTGGGACTTGGGACAAATTGGTTCGATCGTTCGAGTACGAGAAGTCATGTAGTCGGTTTCTCCATTTATAAATGGTAACACCGACGCGGACGTATAGGGTGAAGGCAATGAGAATAATCAACCTGAAATATAGTTAGAATTGTTGACTACAAACGAGCTGTAGAGGATGAATTACCAGATCAGTCCGTAGGTAGCAAGCTGCCAAGCATCCCATTGCACAGTGAGCCAGCACCACAAATTCGCATTGCCGTATGCTCGATCACCGTCTCCATTCTTTACAAAAAGAAAGGTGATGGCTATGATGAAAGGGATGCCATAGCATAGACTGATGTGAAGCGGCTCCAGTTTACGGAGCTTGACGCCATCAAATCGGTGGTAGAAAGTGAGATAAACATTCGTAGCCATAGCTAGGGCCCAAAAGACATCTGCAAACATGAATCTAGTAAATCGGTAAGCCACTAACCAGTGGATTGGCCTCTCAAGTAAGGACTTACGTCTCAATCAGAAATGCTTGTGTTTGGCATCCAGCAGAATTGGGATGATCCACAAAACTATTGGATATAAGTGTGGCGACATTGCACATCATGTTTCCGAAGGATGCGTAGAAAAGCATTCTGCTGATAGGTTTATGAAACAGCTTGGAAGAACAGTAGGTGGCGATAATGAAGAGTGAGCCAAGAAGGCTTGGGATGGAGCATGCGCGCTCTATGGCGCTGATGGCCGATGCTGCTGATGAGTGAACCATGGCGGATCAAGTTGAGGGGTCATCAGTGGGTAGAGACACGCACCCATGGTCAAAGATTTCTACACAAGAGAGCCTTATATAAAATAAACATGCAAGTGGAAAGGGGCACTGATGAAGAGTGGACCAAAGCGCAAGGCGTGCTAGATTGACAGAACTAATATGCCTCAAAATTGATCTACGGATCTAACTGACAACGCTAACCTCAAAACTGCAGTTCATGTGGGATATGGCATCTGGGAGCCCTTACAACACGAGCTGTACAAATGCTGTAGTCAGTGAAGAGTTTGAAAGGATGATGCATGGCAATTTACGTTTCGGGATCAAAAGATATACAGCAAATGCTGCATGCATTGCAATTTTTTTTCTTCCAGATTGAGTTCAGCTAAGGACATGTCATAATGCAAAATCCGGGTTTAACATGGAAAGGATGTCAACTGAGTCAAACCCCAGGTTCATAAATGTCCACTTAAGTCAGTGCAGCTCCACCAGATGGAGAAAATTGATTTCTAGCGGGCGATCCTTCGACAACCTTTCCTTATTTCCGCTAGTTAAAGGCGTCAGAAGTCTCAGCTGAGTCTTAGTGCTTATTGACATGAAGTCTTTCATGCATGATAGGCTGTCGGTCTTAAAGAGATTGTTCGGCTCTGTTTATCCAGGTCCTGAACATCTCGATCGTACATGTCGCATAATGCTGCCAGGGGCATGTTGTGGATCTTGGTATGTCACTTATTGATATTGATATTTGTTTCTACGTCGGAGGTATCGACGGTCGTGTCAGTGATGGCCGTGTTCATGGTAGAAGGGCCAGCTGCCGCAAGGATTCACTTTGGTAGACAAGGTGTGTCATTTGGTTACTCAGAGCGCAGATGTTTGACTAAAGGAAAATGCATCGTCACGGGCATCAAAGCAAATAAAACATATTTGTTCGCAAACCAGTGCAGCGTGAGGTTGTATGTGGTGAACAATCAAGAGGGGGCTCGGATTGTCTGCTCCGCGGTCCTTGTTAGCCTAACGACCCTTGTCTAAATGACAAAGACTGACCTAATCCTTATGCTTCTGCACTTCGATACGGTCCGTGCGCTCATTCACCCATATTTGCCAGTGTTTGGGATGTGAAGCTCTCATGACAGTACCTGCCTGTCACCTGGAAATGTTTGTGTATAAGCCTGACGTCTAAGGCATCAAGTCTCCCTACATTTCTGGAAACATCCTTGCTAAATATTCCTCTGCCCAACATCAGCATGAGCGTTGGCGCCATAACCCTAGCGTATCATCGAGGCCAATACCTTGTTTTACATCACCCTCTGGATGTGTCAACGAAGACACTAACATGGGTTTGAGCTATCGCTATGGGGAATTTCCCTACCCGCCATGAGTACCCCGGCACAGCGTTGACCTTCATGGCGCATCTCGATGAGCTGCGCCAGGTGCCTGCATGGAAGTCCGACAAGAGTAAACAACTCCTTGAGCGATTCCAGAGAGGCTGGACTGCTATCCAGACAGACAAAGCACCCGCACTCCATTATGTCGACTGTGTTGCCTATCACGTCGAGCAATATCTCAAAGATGTGACTTGTATCAGTACAGCCCGTGTTTCTGACGTTTCGGTTTACTCCGAAGTGATGAAGGATAATCCAGACACGTGAGTCAAATAGAAACAAGGAATGAAAGAAGACCAGACGAAAATAATGATAACTTCTTAGACTAAATATATACTAAAGCTGGTCGGCCAGATCACTTCCTACAAAATAACTTGCACAGTGTAGCTTCTGGTATAAAGAGACTGACTGAAGGAGGTAGTTGGATTCAGGATCTCCACTCTCACCTCAGGATTCTAAGTAAGTCCAAACCTGAGACAGCTATTTCCTGATCGCTGATCGTGTTTTTAGATATATATATAGAGGAAATCTTACAGATTACCCAACTTGAGAGACGAAACGCCGGTATAGAAGAGTACCTCAATTGAGTACCGGTGGCAAAAATATGCGCGGAATCACCGAAACCGAAAGGTCTGGAAAAGGCCTCAATCGATATACTATATTATTAATGACCCCAAATTTATCCCATGGAATTTGTCTGTGTTGGTAAATGTCAAAATACTAGCACATTTAATTTTCCCATGACGCATAGATGAGCTTTCCATGTATGCATCCTGTTCATTAATCACGAGGCTCACTTGATTAGAATTAAGACGTTAAGAGTTCTCTGGTAATTAGTGGCGTTGTAGATTGTTTGACAGCTGCCTGCCAGCTGCCAACTCAGTCCTCACAGCCCAGACTTTTTCCCCCCCGCCAACGCGTGACTGAGGCCTTTGCGTGTGGGCTTCGCGCTTCTGGATTTCGGGTTTCCTTCTTCATCTTCTTCATCCTCTTCAGCAAAAACCCCTCTGCCTGCGTCAGTCTGACTTCACTCATCCTCTTGCGACGCTACAATGGAACCCCAAGGTCTTGACGAAATGTCAAACAGTGTCCAAAAGAGTGTCCAGAAGATGCCGGGGCCTCAATACGGCCTTCCACGAACCCTCTATCGCCCATGTGTAATGAAGGTCAACGGGACTCTCTTTGGCGGCAAGAGTCTCGGATTCGCCACTGATGTCGATACGCATTTGCTTGCATTGCGGACGAGAGACATGGATTCTCATTTGGGATTTGTCATGCAGTTCCCTTTGGCCGCTTCGGCCGAGGACAAAGGCTTTGGCAAGGTTTACACAAGTGAGTTTTTATCGCTATATACGATGCACTATGCAGCAGCTTACAACTATAGTGTGTGCTCATACTCGAAAACCCGACCCTTGCAACTTTCGCCAGCTCAAAGTCAAGTTTCCCCGCGATATTGAGATCAAGTACCGGGAGGCCAGCCAAGAGGACACTGCTATGTGCCCCAAAGGTGTACCAAGGATGGTATGGATCGACGTTACCATGAACCAAGGCGTCATTTATGTCCAAGGATTTGGTATGCCATACTACAACCCGGACCATCCCGCTCATAGCTGGCTCCAAAACCTGTCTCCAGTTGTGGGTAACTTGAAATTCCTTGATTTTGTCCAACAAAAACGATTCACCTTCCTCGTTTCCTATCCCGAAATACTGGCAAGGAACCAATGGAGTGTGGCTAGCCTAGCGCCTAAGTTCGACTATGGCTACGGTACCGATCACCACTGGTTAGAGACCAAGGCCCTGGCTTAGCTCGAAACTATCCGCGGCAATCAATTTCAAGCTGCCGCACATCACCAGACCGATACTTCTCATGTAACCGCCGTCACCCAAAGTCTCGTTCAAGACTTTGACTGGCTAATCAAGGCCTCCAAACAGATGGCCGATGAGAAGCTGCCTGCATACTTCGTACAGATGCCAGCCAAGGCCAGGATAGGGAGATCATACTTCGTCATCGTGAGACCCAGTCGTGACTTCTGGAAGCGCTACAACAAAGTGTGGGCACGCTTTACCAAGTCTGCCGAATTGACGATTCATCTACATGGTGAGAAGACCGAGGTCTGGCAAGCCCGTGTTCGGGACCGTCCCAGTACTATTGACCCCTTGGGGCAACATTCTCTTCAACATAATGACCTTGTCCTCCAGGCTCTCCCTGCATCGCTTTCAGAGGCATCGCTTTCAGAGGCATCGCTTTCGGAATTTGAAACAAGCGACCAGGCCAATGCAGCATCCGATTTGCGATAGAACCGCATTTCGTTGAATTGGAATCTAGGTCTACTCGAGCTTGAGCGCAAGGTCGAAGCTGGCTGTCGGTTTCTCCCTACCTCTGCTCCAACGAATGGGCATTTTGGGTTCCCAAGCATGGATAAGACGTTGGTCATGACTCTGCACAGGGATCTCCTACGTGGTGAGGGATTCTACAACAGCATGGTCCTGTCAGCCTCTACCACTGGTGTCGACAGTGAAACGAATGAAGTGGGCAGTACCAAACGCATTTGTCTCCAGACTCTCCCTTCCGTTGACTTCCTCGACGGCTGCGACTCGGAATGGGTCGATTCACTCATGATAGAAGCCCTCGAGGAAGATCGTCATCGATTGCGCAAGCATCTTAGCCACAGTCCCCTGGGCTTGGTTGTTGTTACTGCTGTAAGTACCCTGAAAGCATAAGGGATGAGATAAGTAGGCCATTTTATGCTACTTAGGCCAGAGCTCTTAGGCTATTTACTTTCATACCCTAAGACTTAGGACGCCAACCTCTCTACTACCTACTGGCAACCGTCTAGTCATATGGAACATTAAGCTAATGATGCACAGGGTCCCGGGTTCGGCAAGACCACCGCCACGGCCGTCGTGGTTCTTGCTATGCATTCCAGTATGGGGAAGGTTTTGGCGAGTGGTCCGTCAAACGTTTCAGTCGACAACTTGTGCTCTCGTATTCATGTTATGTCCACTCGGGTTACAGACCGGTACAATGGTGACAGAGCTACCCGACAGCGCCGCCCATTGGTTCTCCGTGGCTTCAGGCTCGATCATGAGTATGCTGCGTTCAACAGATTGCTACAAAACCCCGACCTTGGTGATGACGCCGCCTCTTATGGTCTCTGGGGGGTCCAGTCAAAATGGAAGTTGCAATGTTCAGCGACGTACTGGCTTCTCGTCTGCCTTGGCTCCTGTTACGTTTCCACGCTAGCAGATGACGACAGCAAGGCCTTACACAGTCTGCGCGACGATCTGGCCAAACGAAACGACATGGAATCCCTCCGAAAACTAGTCGCGGGTGAGATTACCTGAAACCAGTACACCAACGAGTCGTACTTGACCAAAGCAGACTTCGAAACACTGGTCAATCGAATCATCGAAGCTGCTGACATTCTTTGTACCATTCCTACCTTGGCTGAACCTGAGGAGAGGTTCTCAGACTGCAAGGTCAAGACTGCCCGTGCTATTGCGATTGACGAGGCTGGGAGTATGAGCCGTGCCGACCTGTACTCTGTCTGGGGCAACACCCTCCTACCTTGTCTGCTCGCAGGAGATGAGAAGCAACTCACCCCAGTTGTGATCACTATGCACGACCTATACTCCGACGGTAGCTCGATCAATAGGTTCGGCCCCGACGGCAAGATTTCGCCCCTCGAATTCGTCAAAACATCCGGTTGGTCTGTATATCGCCTACGAACCCAGTTGCGCATGGCGCAAGGTCAATTCGAAATCTGCCGCACCACAGCCTACAGTGATATCAACTCCGCGTACGGTCCAGGGTCCGACATCAGCCTCCCTGCCCATCGCATTGGTCGCGTCTTGGAGGAGTACATCCGTACTAGGTTTCCTGACGTCAAGCCTCCTGAGGATAGGACCTTGGAGCCCTTATTCGTCAGTTGCAAGAACTCATGGTGCATGGTGGATCCCGTCACCGGGTCAAAGAGAAATCTCGACCAAATCCGCGTCGCTCTGGACTTTTGCGCCGACTTTGTCAGGACTAAGCAGGTTAGCCCTGCCGACATTCTTATCATTTCACCGGATATCACCATGGTTAAGACCATCTCTAGGTGGCTGGGGAAAGCACAATACGCCGTGCTTAATGGCATGCGGCCGCCTTTGACGATTCACTCAACCCAAGGTCAAGAGAGCGACATGGTCGTCATCATTACCGGCACAAACAGCTCTGTTGGTACTGGCTATATGTCTGACGAACGCCGCCTGAACGTCATGTTGAGCCGACACAAGAGCGCTCTTGTCATCTTCAGTGACATCGACACTGTCGACTACACTGGTAAGAATAAGAAGGCCAAGTTGACTGAAGGGCCCACGGGGGAGATGACGTTCTCCCAGGCTACCATGCTGAAGCGCGTACATAGCATGGTGGTTAGGAACGGTCGAGTCGCCACGGTCAACTGCATCTAGTATGAACCCTGCTGCGAACAATGGGAAAGACAAAGAATAAGTTGAGGACAATGAATTTGTGCAGGAACCGCGTGGCACGCCAGTTCCTATAATCCATGAAGCGGTAGTCTTTGAGCTTTAAAGCTTTAGGATAGATACCCTAAATGTTTAGTCTAAATAATGTAACCTAACTCTCCTAATTTCGTCTCTTATGGTTGGCGACTGTATGAAGACCTGACTTGAGCTTATGTTCCTATCGATGAATGCTCCCCGCACGTTGACGAGCAACGCCATGCTGGCTCTCACTATGCCTCCTCTCAACCCCCCAATCTTCCTCCTTCGAGTGCTCTGGAAGGGCAGGTTGACCACCCAAGCTGGCAAGGACGGCCTTGTTAGTCGCAGTAAAGTCATCGAGGATCTGAAGTTCCTGTAGACTGAACCACCGAGGCACGATGACAATGCGTAGAGGAATCAGCAGGATAATCAAGACAGGAAAGCCAATGGCTGCGAGAGTATGTGACACAGCGACGCAGGCAAATACGCCAATGAGCTGAATGCTGATAAAAAGAATGATCTTGCGTCTTCTGACGCGAAGAAGTGGCTCGTCGCGCTGGATAAAACGTTCTTCTGACTGGAGATAGATAAACTTTTGAAGGATACCATTCGATTCGATCGAACCCCACTGTAAGTATTGTCAGAAATGTTTTAGGTGAATGGAGCAGGAACATAAGAAAGCACTGCTTGAACAGGAAATTGAACTTACACCAACAACAAAGAACACGCCTGCAAAGACCGCGGATGGCATGGTGTGCAGAACCACAAGGAGGGGGCCGGTCATTGTACCAACCAACCCAAGACCCATAAGAAAATGCGAAACACGCTGCTCAACTACAGCTGCAGCTCTTACGACAGGCCGACGAATCTCGGTGTCTTCGTCTTCAGATGTTGGAATGATCTTGAGGTCAGTTTCATATACAGTGAGGGAGTCTGTGTGGACAGGCGCCTGAAAGACTGGTTAGACCATAGCTTGGGATTTTTCGAAATGTACGTACTTGTGGTACCAAGCCATTCGGCATTGGAAGTCCAAGAATCCCCGAGACAAATGTCGTACAGCCGAGAAGGAAGAAGTCCCAGTGAAAGCCACCGGGTTTCTTGAGTGGGTATTGACGAGCCTGTGCGGTTATGCTACTGACGTTCTGTCGATAAAAGTGTTAGTTGTCGGATCTTGTAGACTTCAAAGGATATGCACAGTGGTAGACGTACGTGGTCATAGTAGAACAAAAGCATAGTCAAGAACCCGAATGGCAGTGCGACAAACACCCATTTGGTATCCAAGTTCCAAAAGTCGATAAGCCAGTCCCTGGGCTGTGTCGGGTAGAAAGCTTTGGTGACAGGTACGCGTTCTATGTGTGTCGCCTCGAGTCTACCAGGGAAGTGAGAGAAGCCGACCCAAAAGAGGGTTCCAAACTGTTGACTGTTAGGATGTCGATCTGTTTGGTTGAAGCTGGAACGTACCACATAAGCATAATCAGCAAGAACAGTCCGGACTCCTGGTTTCCATACAGTACTGGAGCCCAGCTTCTCCAGGCCATAAACTGTCCCAAAGTAGAGAATAGCGATGATACAGGCGAGAAATCCAGACGCGGGTCCTTGTTGGTCGAACTCGTTGACTAGCTCTTCCACTCCCTTGACTGATCTATGGTCAGTATCTCCACTCGACATTCAATGATTCGACTTACTGATGTAAATAATTCCAACGTACATCCCGAATGCCTCACTTGAAAAGTCAGTGACATAACGCATGTAATCACATGTGTTGAAAATAGCCACAAGCCAGTGGAAGATGGCCGCCCAAATACCAGTCCATGCCATGAACTGGGGATAGATCGAGACATCATAGATGCTGATGATATCGTATATGGTAAAGTTGAACAAAGATATAAGACCTGTGACGCCAACGATAGTAAGAGGCTGTGTACTGAGAAGACTGAAGACGATGGCTGCTAGCGCTGAGGAGAAGAGGGCCTCGTTGATACCATAGAACTGCCCTGTTCGTCGGTACATGTCGAGTGTGTATGCGATGGCTGGAAGAAGACTGTTGAAAATATTAGTATCTTCTCACTACTGGATAGCAGTCAGTGGTGATGCATACTTGACAAAGTACATGCGGATAGTACTGGCAACCACACGATAGGTAAAAGCATCTGTAATGTCGCTCCAGTAATACGGAAGACGACGCTTGACATCGTGGTACATCCCTCTACCAGGGTGAAAGATTCTCCATCGTCTCCATCCTTTTCTATTGTCGTAGCTGTAGGACAAGTTTGTCTTTTGTTGTGTTAGAGTGGCGCCACCGGAAGAGTCGCCAGGTTCTATATCAGTAGGTTGGATGCCGTTGGACATGTTGAGATGAGTGAAAGGGAAGTGAGGAACTATAGACAGGGAGTGTCAAGACTGCAGAGAGCCCAAGACTAGTATATAGGTTCTTGAAGACGACGTGTTGCAGATGGATAGTGGTGTACAAAGTCTTATTTATGCTTATTGGACCCGAGTGGTTGGGTTCTCTTTATACTTGGTACAAGGGGCTAGTCTATAGCATGTAGTGTTCGGAGGCGTCAATCCATAGCAGTGGGTCCATGACAGCATTATTGGATCTTTTTGTGCAGCCCGGGCAGAAATTTGCAAGGGATAAATTCAGTTCCTAAACAAAGAAAGGCAAAATAGTTCCAACATTGTGATATATAAAAAATCGTCAATCGTCAAGTCGCCCGCTCCTCCAAGTAATTCTTGTATGCATCATCCTTCACCCGCTCTCGTGTCTATTGCAGTCCCTCGTGTGTTGTGTCACCTATGAAACATTGGTTGATCATGGTGTAAGCGTTTGTCGTCATGTAGCAGATGTAAGTGCAACACCCTGCTGTTAAGACCTGATGCTATGGATCGGCTATGTTTTTCTAATCTGCGGTTGTGGTGGACGCGAAGAGAAGGCTGTTAACACTATGGTTAGCAAAGTAACATCGACCGTGGTAAGAATAGCCTACCATTCTGATTAGAAGACCATGACATGTTGCAAACCCCATATCCATCTCCCCGCTGTTGGTTCCACCCGAAGCGATTTTGGATGTCTTGTTGGAGTAACAGCATCTGGATCTCGAATTCTTTTTGGCATTTAACGTAGTCGACACCAGGTTTTCTATCCTCGGCGTGAAAAGGTAAAGAGTCCATATTGAACAAAGTTAGTAAATATGATATGTATTCGATGGTATCACATCAACGAGGAAATAATGTTGAAAAGAAGAAGATTTACACCAGGAATAGAATTGTTACTAAGTTGTTGGTTAGAGCATGAGAGCATGACATGACTAGTGACTAGGGTGGTCATGTCACGTCTGACTGTCATGTCAGATGGTCTCCACAGCGCACAGAGACCCTTTTCAACCAATGATATCACGATATAAAGTTCCTTACAGTTGGATTGAGCGTCGTGTTAATGTTACAACGCCGCGTAGAGTCGGATACAGCGAAGCGATATTTTATGGCTTGCGGGTAAATGTAGCCGATGTCGGGTATTCCAGATCACTTCTCTTATGACTGTACATACCTTGGAAACGGGAACCTTTTTGATCCAGTGCTTTGGGTCAGATCTTATCTAGGCGGCGATATGATGGATCGTTTTTCATCGAATGGGCTTATTTTGTACGTTAATGGAAGCCAGGATAATACGATGTTGCTTATCATACGTATCACGTTTCCATCGTTGAGTGTGAACTTTATGAACCATACACCTTCGAACACGCAAAAGCAAAACTGTACCTAAAATATTACATGCCGTCATGAATCGTCGGGGCAGCCCTACGATCATGCAGTAGGCATCTTTGGTATGGAGAGGCGCAAGGAGGCGCAAGGAGGCGTCAAGACCCTTGAACATCACTGAATCCAATGTTTCGAGTCTGAGTACCACGTCTTGGCGGCATTAAACTAAAAAAACCACCTCGGACTTGATCTAAAGTCCACCAATCAACACCACTAAACCTTGACGCTCGCTTTCCCGATGGAGACCCCGAAAGAGGCAAGGTTTAAAGATTTTGGGTATCAAGCTAGAATGTTTTAAGAAGCCAAGAATCTGCCCAAGCAGGAAATTCCATAATAATCACCATCTTCTCCATCTGCTTTTGTTTAGTAGTTTGCTTTTACTACCGAAAGGACTGCTAAAGTCCAAGCTAAGCTAGCCATATGGACCTCAGAGACATCTTGGAAGCCACTGACTTCTATTCTAATTTTACTACTGCGCTATCAACCGTTTCCCTCGACAAACTTGATCATCCAACGTTGAATTTACAAATCATTATCCAAGAAGGGAATAGTGCTGATGGTGACAGATCGGGATCTTTGGAAACCAATGAAGAACCCATCCTGCAGTCAGGACACCTTCTACTCTCGGTGCGTGCTTTGATTGATTACGACGCAAATCCATGGCATGAGAACAAGTCTGAGCGAAACTTTTACTGACGAATCTTGTTGAAGCATAAAATCCCTCTTCGCATCGGCAATGGCTCGTGCAGCATCGAACCTGCTAGTCCAAGTTTGGCTTCGAGAGAGCCGTCTCCGGAGCATCGTATACCAACCAATCGGAGGCAGATCGAAATCCAAAGACGTACTCAGAGTCATAAGTCACATAAGAGACAAGGCGGTTTGAGGTTGGCTGCGGTGAACGGGGATGTCCCGGTCGAAGGTGACGTTGACCACGCAAATCCGAGACAGATGCAGGTCGGACAAGAGAACTTTCCAAAGCGAGTCAAAGTCAAACACGATGGAGTGTTTCATCCCAAAGAATCATCCCTGGGGAAGTTTGTCGTGGGTGTCTGGGAACAGATACACTCGGGGCTGATTCTTGAACCCCATGTCCTTACCGAGCAAGTTCAACTCACGTCTTGCTCGTCGGGAAACAGTCCTTCTGTTGACCTTGTATCGACAGCTCCGAGCATACGTCCGGATCAGACTTGGGAATCTTTCAGTAGAAGCAACATCTTCTGTCAAAGAGTCACCCAAGCGAGCCGCACATGTCGTTCCATCGAAGTCATCGTCCAAGCGCGATGGGTTGAATTGTTTGACTCTTACGTCGAGTACCTTGCCAGCACGAATCCAAACCTGTCTACGACAAAATGTCGCATGAGAGCTATAGCCGAGGCATGCACCGACTTTGGCTGGACCGAAAAGGAACTTCGAAACAAGATGGGTATTTGGCGAGGTTACAAAGAGATTAAGGATGTTCTTGGCTGGGTTGCGTTGGTGTTTTCCGGAATGGGACTCTATCGGCTGTGTAAGTACCGCGTTGGCTTTGACAAAGAGAAGTTCTCTCGGGCACGGACTTTGGGAAAACGAATGGAAGTTGCTGCCGATACCCTGCATACGAACTGGCGACAGCTCCTGGCTATTGTGGGCGAGCCAACAGAACCACGTTTTGCTGGACATCCTCACGACTGGGTGGTCCATCAGGATGGCTCAAACCCTGTCCCTCTTCGAGCAACGTACATGAGATACGATTCCAAATTCACATTTGAACATCTTGATGAGTCAGTCATTGATACTTCATCATGGGGGGCCGATGATCCTCGCTGGACGCCTCCATCAACAGCTTTATGCGTTTCTGGTGTCAATATTTGTGACTTGTGCAACGAAGTACAGTCCAATGAAAGTACGGTCAACGCTTGCAAATGCTTCCCCAACCTCTTCGGCGTGCCAAGGTTGCCGATCGCAGTCCAAGTGTTCCGCACGTCCAACGGTCGCAACAACGGCCTTCAAGCCTTGGTAGCATTTGAAAGAGGCACTGCAATTGGGGAGTTTGTCGGCTTGATCACCAAAGATATCGAAGAACAAGACGTTATGGATAGTCAAGTCGGCGGAACAAGATATCAGATCTGGCAGGGCAAGCAGGGTAACTTTACTCGGTTTGCAAACCACAGCTGCAAACCGAATGCACAGTTTGAAAAGTTTGTCTGGCTCGGGACACAGCATATCCTAATGGTTAGTAAAGGCATCGAGGCGGGGGCGGAAATCACAGTGGATTACACCGAGAGCTATTGGCGGGGTTTAGACAAGAAGTGTCTCTGTGGTGAACCTTGCTGCAGGTACAACAAGACCGATAATGGGAGGACTGATCTGTAGAAGGTTGAAGGAAGGATAAACTCTTGATGTTAGATTTGACTCTAACGGTGTGATCTGCAAGATGACCAATAGTATGTAAGATTTTAAGGCTGACCAGGAGTGACGAATCGTCAATTAATCATAATTCCACTACTCACCGACTTCCTAACACGACATCTTGTGCCGAGGCCAGTGAATCTTTTGGAATAACATAGCTGGCATACCGCTACTGTTCCGCTCCAATATGATCAACAGAAAGATCCCTCTAGCCTCATATCTATTTACCCGCCTCAAACAAGCAGGCACTCGTCGTATCTACGGAGTACCTGGCGATTTTACACTCAGAGCTCTGGATCATGTTCCCCGCTGTGGACTCCAATTCGTCGGATGCTGCAATGAGCTGAATGCAGGATATGCCGCAGATGGCTACGCCCGAGCCCAGCGTCATCGTCTGCAGTCTGGTCTTGGAGCATTAATCACGACGTATGGTGTAGGAGAGCTGAGTGCAGCCAATGCTGTTGCTGGAAGTTACGCAGAGCATTTACCAGTTGTTCACATCGTCGGAACACCATCTCAGAAATCACGACAGGTTTCGACTACTGGTATCGGTGGAAGGAGGCCACATTTACATATTCATCACACACTGGCTGATTCACGAATTGGAGTGTTTCGGGAGATTGCGGAGAAGTTTACTGTTGCACAGCTTGATCTTGCGGGGGTCGATGCCGAAGATGTACCTACCAAAGTCGATGATGTACTCGCGAAGGCGCTGTATCACAGTCGTCCGGTATACGTGGAACTACCGTCGGATGCGGTAGAAACTGTGGTATCTTCAACTCCTCTTGAAAGACCTATCGACGAGAGACGAGCCACAAATGATGAATCTAGCCACTTGAAGACGCGAGAAATGACCGATGATCTCTTGCAAAGGATTTGTGCTGCCAAGCGGCCGTTGATCCTCGTCGATCGAGGTGATAGTATAGAAACGCTCAGACCCGACATCAACGAATTTGTGCAAAAGTCGGGCATTCCAACACTGTCACTACCATCAGGAGCCAGCATGGTTGATAACTCTTTGCCCAACTACTTTGGCGTGTATTCCGGATCGATCGGTATCGTTGACTTGACGTCTGCTGTGAAGTCAGCAGATCTGGTGTTGGCTTTTGGTTGTCAGTTCTCAGATACTCAGACTCTTGGCTGGGGTGTCGTACCTGAACGAGACAATATGATCGTGATAGGGAGAAACCATATTGAGGATCATCAAACGGATACAGGAGGGGTGTTGAGGATGATGACCACAAATATTGAGAAGCGTAGTCTCGCAGAGCAAGATACATCCTCGTGGGGGAACTTCCGCCACTTGCCTTCGCAGACACTTGAGCCGGCGTCTCATATAAACCAGGACGAATTCTACATACATCTCAACAAGCATCTTAAGGACAACGACACAATCTTGCTGGGAAACGCGACACCAATCATAGGTGGTCGAGATTTTGTCCTTCCACCTTCTTCTCAGCTCATTGCATCCGGAATGTGGTTCTCGATCGGGCACATGCTCCCGGCGGCCATGGGAATTTCTCAAGCAAAGGCTGATCAGGGTTCATCTGGCCGTACGATTCTTCTTGACGGTGACGGAAGCTTCCAAATGACGGCGCAAGAGTTGAGCACCATTATACACAAGCGCGTCAACATGGTCGTCTTCATTATCAACAACAGCGGATATACGTATGAGAGATATATCCACGGCATGGATGAGGAGTACAATGACGTTGCGCCATGGAACTACAGCCTTGGGCCAGAGCTCTTTGGTTCGGCCCCAGATGGATATCCGATCCAGTCTTGCCGTGTAAAAACCTGGAAAGAGCTGGACAATGTTCTCAACTCTGAAGGATTCTCGACCGGTAAAGGGTTGACGTTGGTTGATATTGCTATAGACAAGTATGACATATCGGAAAGGGCAAAATCCTTGTTTGAGTTAGTCAATAAGCAACTCTAAAAAGATCTTAAAATAGAAATGAATTCATGATTTTTTGCTTCGCAATCTACTCTATTACGCGAGTAAGATCGGTATCTCCAGATAGTTAGTTCGTGTACGATAGCAATCCCACTTTAAAAGTCGCGATATGCTTATTGTTAAGTCTTCCAGGCATTTCCAATCAACATCGAATACTGTAAGAACCTTGTTCTCATTTCCCATTTTGACTTATTAAGATCTCTTCACTATGACATCCTCCAATGTTGAGATCACGGTCTCGATCTCTTCGCCTAGAGACGGTTAGCATCGTAATGCGGCATGGCTTCAGAAACGTACGAGTATTATAATGTGCCATGCTCACTCGCACAACACCATCCGTGGCATCCAAATCCAGGACTTCCTTGATTAGTCGATGGGAGTAGAAGTGGCCGTGCTTCAAACCAATGTTCGAGTTGGCTTCAATGGCCGCCACGACGCTTCGAGAGTTCCACCCTTCGACAGTGAAGCTCACGATAGGGACTCGGCTCTCTGCATCACTGCTAGGTTCTCCGTATATAGTGATGTCCTGGCGCTTCGACAGGTAGTCGAGTAGCATCGTTTGTATCTGTGTCTCTTGCTTGACACTACCCTCCCAGCCATGTTCAGATATGTGATCTACAACGGTAGGGATGCTTGCTATGAATTCATAGCTCCCAGCAGCGAATGAGGCCTTGTCGGACAGAGTTTGCGTAGGATTAAAGTAATGACATAAAGGCCGAAGCTGCTTCTGAGCCTCTCGACTTGCGTATAGCATAGAAATGTGAGGTCCAAAGACCTTGTACCATGAGAGGCAGTAGAAGTCGACTCCGAGATCTTTCACATCGACTGAACGATGGGGTGCATAAGCAACTCCATCCACACAGACAAGGACATCCGGATACTCATGAGCAGCAGCTGTGATGGCTTTTACATCATGAATGGATCCAAGAAGATTTGTAGTATGCGTAAAGGCCAGGAGCTTTGTCCGGTTGGATAGCAACGGCTTGAGAGTCTCGACTGTGAGTTTTGGGTTGTTGCCTTGCCCCTCTGGATTCCAGAACTTGATGCCCAGTCCCTGTCGTTCTGCGAGATCAAGCCATGGTGAGATGTTGGATTCGTGGTCGAGGGTTGACACGATAATCTCGTCACCTTCTGCGAATGTGAGACCAAGGGCCAGGTTGCGAAGAAGTTGAGTGGATGAAGCGCCGTAAACTGCACGGTATATCAGTTTCACGTTGCATCGCAAGCCTAACTTGGGACATACCAATCTCATCTGGCAGCGCATTGATGTATCGTGAACCTGCTTCATAACCTTTGTTCACCTTCTTGGCTGCTATCTGACTGGCATCATACGATCCGCCCATTTGGACATTTGAAGTGATTAAATAATCCCGTATCCTGAGTAGAGTTAGTAACAGTCAGATACTATCCTTAAGTGCTTGACATACGAGTCGGCAGCAGCGCCTAGGATCTGGCTGCCTCCAGCATTGTCCAAAAAGACCTGTTTCTGCTGCAAAGCAGGAAACTGGGCTCTTAAAGCCACAATGTCATATTTGGACTGTGTCATCTTGGATTTATGATAATGAGCCTTCTATCTGTGTTAGATCTGTTGTTGGTCAAGGGATATGTGTTTGTTTGATGCTTCATCACAATCAAAGGCCAGGTTGACTGAAGGTTGGTTTAAAAGGCGGGGTAGTTTCGGGGAAACGCCCCGGTGATTATGATGCAATCATTTGTACAGGACAGTGAAACCAAAAGGGCAGGTGAGTAAAGATTGCGATAGCAAGGAATAAGCATATGGACACAATAGTGAGCATTAATAAGCAATATCTTCACAGCAACGTCTCATATTCAACCCATCCAACAGCACTGCCAGGTATATGTGACAGACAAAATCTGAACTGTAACATTTGTCAATATAAACAGGATGTCAAACAGCTCTACTTTCTCAAACCAGCAGCTGAGTCAATTGAAAGGATGCTAGTGATACATGGTCAATACGGGAGCTCTCTCATTCACGTCACCTGTGCGTGGATTCATGTCGTACAATTCTCATCATCGTAAGTGTCATTTCTTAATTTATTATTAATGAGTGCCTTCAATCTCAAGACCTCATGATTTTCACTGAATCAAGGTTTAGCAATAATGCTTGCTCAGTATGATTTGACCATTCAACGCATCACAGTAAGCCACCATTAAGTATATAAACTACCAATAGATAGTAAACTTCATTCTTCCCCTACAATCTACATTGTAAAAAACCCAACTACATAGCCTCGTTACCACGAAATATCGACAACTCACAATGTGTACCTACACCCGCCAGCTTACGAAATGCGGTCAGTGCAGCGAAACCATAAGCGACGACAGTTCGCGTTCATACCAATGCATAACCAACAAGGAAGGCCGTCCTTGCCAAGATGTATTTCTAACCTTGGACAACAAATATGCCGGCCCAGATAAGTGTCCGCCGTGTGTGAAAAAAGAGGAGGAGAGGAAGAAGAAGGCAAAGGAAGCGGGCAAGTGATTGGATAGACTACATTCACGGACACTGGAACACAACGTGACCGACATGTGATTCTCAATGTGATACAGTTTAGTCCAATAGACTCGTTCCCACCTCCTCGATTATTGTTGCATTGTATGGCATGTGATGAACAAAACTACGAACTTCTCTCTCTTGATGTTTCATGATCTGCACAAGTTATGCTGATGGGTCTCACAAATGTGGTTACCACACCATTGGGATACGGATACTTCCAGTCTGTGTACACTAGTTCATTATTTAATTCGTCAAGGATTCCACTGACTCTGCCATCGGTAGACAATGTGCAACCTCGGATATGGTATCCATATGGGGCACGGATGAACTTACTTCCTCGAACAACCTAACACAACGATCACCTGTCTGCGAGTGAGATACCCTGTGCTACGGGGCTCTAACTCACACAAGGGTCTCGCCGTACATCCACGACAGATCTGCTGCTATATAATGACCCTCTATCTCTCTCGCAACGCCAGCTTCCAGTAGACATCAGGCCTCGAAAAGAGAAACGTCAAAAGGATTTGTCAGCGGTTCAAGATGTGCACTACCACTCGTATCATGACAAAGTGTTCGGTGTGCTGGTACGTCATAAATACGACACATGGTGTGACTCAGCAATGCGAGGGGTATATAGAGAATGGGGTTTGCTTTGGTGTTCATCGTCCGACACAGACTCAGTATGCGGGTAAATCTAGTTGTCCAGAGTGTATGAAGAAGAGGAATTCTGGCAAGTGAGGAAGTGGATATGGAGCTATGGATGTGGGAGGGAAATGAGTTAACATGTTTGGTCGACACAAGATTAGCGTGTGGTTATAGACTGGCGATTGTGGAACATGGCAACTTCGAAGTAGCACTGCTGAAGTTTATTGGAGGAGGCGATTAAATTGACAAGTCTGATCGAACCCATCACATTCTTTCAAAGCATTACAATTCAACATGACAAGATACGATCGCATGAACGCAATTATCCAAAGCCTGCTGAAACAGGGGTTCGATATTGACTACATTGGTTGAGAAAGAAATTCTGAGGAAAGGACTGAAGAAAGACGTGAAAACTCAGGGGGTAATGCATCAGTTGACCGACATGCTTAGGGTTTATAAATAGACTGTTCTAAGACAGCATAAATCAGCTCACTCATTTCGTCTATTATACTTTCAACAGTCAGTTGACTTGTGAACAAGAGATTGCACAGTCAATTCAATCACGTATGGTGCAATTGGTTCCTCATATGCTCCGCGGCCAATGATGATGTCTATTCAAGAGATCTATAAACGAATGCAACCGATCTATAAGAAACAAAACTCATTCTAAAAGTGTTCAAACCGTAGCTCAACATTACAGCAGAAGCATGGCACCGCAGAGAACACCCAGACTTAACCACATATTAGGCATGTTTCCAGCAGCACTGCTCTCGTCACTGCTGGCGGTAGAAGAAGCACTGCTACCCGTTGAAGTGCCGGTTTCAGAACCACTTGTCTCTTCAGCCTTGTTGTTCTTGAAGTCACTGCTTCCAGTCTCGCTTGACTTGGCGGCGGTAGACATGGTTGTGGAGTCAGAGTCAGAGTCGGTGGCAGTGGCAGTTTCGGTGGCGGACTCGGTAGTCTTGGAATCCGTCTTGGACGCAGTTGCAGAAGCAGATGTTGACTCTGTATCGTCCTTGTCTTCATCCTTATCCTCGTCGTCGCTACCGTTGTCCTTCTTGTCGAACTTGATACTCTTGTAAGATCCTGTTTGGTCGCCGTATGAGTAACTATCAGATGGGTTTAGGTTCTGAACCATGACCTTCTGCACAGTCATGGTAAAAGGGGCCTTGGAAAAGTCTGTGGGTCCACCGGCCCACTCAATTGCTTGAAGATCGTTAGTTTGAGTTCTCACGGCATCATCATGTATCTACTCACTTCCTTCTTTATTTTGTTTTGTGTCTCCTCCAGCCCAAATTCCAAGCTTGATACGCATAGGTGTTTGAGGATAGTTCACTCCTCCAGAGGGATAGGCGAGCGTTCGGACCTTGGTGCTGTCGATGTACCACTCGATCGATTCTTGGGTCCAATGGACGGTATAGTTGTGAAAGTCGGCTTGGGCGTTGTCGACGGGGAATGTAAGACTCTGAGTGTTATCAGAGCTACTTTTAGCATACCAATTTGACTGAGCTTCGTTGGGACGGCCTCCCAGAAACTCCCAGTCGCTGCGAATGTTGATGTTAGTATACGACACGACACGACACATCGCCACACCACACCCCACCACACACCGCCTGTGATTGCTGCAACTTACATCTCATCGAGAACATCTGAAAGGAAAACAATAGAAGAAACAATGCCTTGTCCAGGGGCAGCTTTCAAGTGAACTTCGAGACGACCGAAAAACATATGCCACTTGGTCTGAATAGTTGGTGACTGTCCCTGTTTGTCGATTGTAAACTCGGCACCGTCCGAAGTATATTTGACGTCTCCGTGACCGGTTCCTTCCCAGTTGTCGTCGTCGGCGCCCTTTGTAAAGTCCACCATGTACGACGAAGCAGCAAGACCGACATCAGGATCGCACGCTGCAAGCCACATCAGTTTTTCTGTCCGTATTAAGGATACGTTTCCGAGTATTACTTACACTTTTTCATTGGGTTACAGCTCGTATACGTCTGCGCAGTAACTGAAGCCGCCAGGCTGGCAGCCATAGCGATCTTTGACCAAGCGGAGACCATTTTGGCGGATATTGCAAAGAGTGTGATTGATTAGAAGAGTTGAAGAGCAAAAGAAAGATTATTAGGACTATTAAAAACGAATGAAGTGGTAGATAACAAGTAACGAAAGACGGTGTGTATTGACACGATTTAAAAGAATGCGACGTTAGCCTACCACACAAGACTCGTCAGAAAGAGCAAACTTTCGGCAAGTGGGAAGGAGAAAGAAGATCAGACGAAGACATGGGGTTAGGCCAGTGGATATAAAAATAAGTTTTGCCCTGAGAGTGCGATATTTCTTTCTCCTTTTACAGCTGCGCCTTGTGAATCTTTGTTCACGTTGGGTTTAGCTGATCTTGGCTAATCAGTGTTGGTCGGCGTTAGGCAGGTGTTAGCTATCAACGATACGGGGGAGGAAATGAAGATGGTCGCTGATACTGGGTCCCTTGGTTGCGTAAAGATCCTTGTCCTGTGGATACGCAAGCCCTGACGCGTAATGGGGCATCCTTGCTCCATAATATGGAGTGATTATATTGATTGTCTATGGGGAAGAACAGATGTGATTCGATGTTGATAACAGACGGGCCGTGAAAACTGGGGAGAGCTGAATGATCTGAGAGCTTGACCTGTTTGCTTCATCCAGTTCCATCACTGGCTTTGTTGCCCTGGCGGATCTCGACGTTTTGGGAGTGGAGAGGCTTGCTAGTCAGGCACTGAATCCTCTGGTTAGCTCGTAAAATTGACAGGCAAGGTTTGTTCAGTGTACAAGGTCCAAGATAACAAGTGGTTTAGCGATATTGTTACCGATGATACGAGCAAAATCGTGTCTATTTTTGTTGACTGGCACCGTTACATATAAGGCCCTTTCCCAATCCCACGCGACAATTTGTAGAAACACTTATCGCTTACCGAATTCTAAGAACGGGTTTTGGAGTGAAAAGCTCGGTTGGGGCCTCCATAGCCACTCCGCCCTTGCAGGATTCAACTAATAAATTGGAGAACCAACAGGGCTAGCACGGATCTCGACTCGGATCGATCGGCTTCGACGGCGTGAGTTGTAGGGTAGTATGGATCAAGATTCGCAAGCAAGAAAAGCCACTCATCTTGAAGGTTTTCCTTAGTTCAGGCTAGTTGTTCAAGACAGATCCTATTTGAGATGCTCTTTCACTAAATAAAATATGATACGTAAGGCTCTATAGGGTAGAAGTGCTAGACACAAAATACTCTATAAGTTACTCATTGGTGGTTAATCAAGATGACCTCTGAGCTTCAAGTCATCATATAATTATTTAAGTTGTCTGAATGGCATAAAGTGACTCTCTATTTTGTCTCTTGATTCCAAATACCAATTGTCTACTACCCTGAGGTCACTTTGGAATCCGTGGTAATCTCGTCAATGCTGGTGCATACGAGAAGCAACTCGAGATATCTAATAAAATAAATAAAATAATTCCAAATTCGTTTCATCTATTGTTTACGAGAGTTGTTCATGGGAGGCCTCGTTAAGCCATGTCGCCAGCTCAATACCCATTTGTGCACTCTGATCTATCATGCTAAGATGTCCAGCTTTGTCAATAACGACAATCTCCACGGCCTTCAACGCATTGCCCAATCTATACGCCGCTTCAACCGGAAGCCATTTGTCGTCAGCACCCCAAATGATCTTGACTCGTAATTTAGAGCCAACTTCGCCGTATCTCCCTTCGACTTCTTCTGTGCTCCTCCAATTCGCTTGGCATAATTCTCTGATGAAACCTTGTTTGCCGCCTTCCCGTGTCCATGGCTCTTTGAGCATCTGCATTGTTTCACTTGGTAGTTCGTGAAACGCGGCATCTCTGATGTAACTCTCCAAGATTCCCTCGAATACGGTATTGGGGAGTTGTTCAAAGATGTGTGGGTTCTCGGCCATGCTCTTGAAGAGAGGTTGACCAAATGGACCGATCGCCACGACGTCAATTAAACAAAGACTCTCATAAGATAATTCGTGCAAGAGATATCCTCGAAGACTGACCAAACCGCCATTATCATGAGCGACCACTGTCAAGCATTAGTATTATGATATATCTCCAATGTCTTCAGTCCCAATACTTACCATGAGCTGTTGGATAAGACCAGCCACTCTCCCATTCTTGGTATAGGGCAGCAAAAACCTCTGTTTGTCGCGCAAGATTGCTGTCGAACTGTTCGATGGGGTGTATGCTTGGTAGTAAGCCTTGCTTTAAAAGTTCTAGGGGTGATTCACCAAAGCCAGGTCTATCAAAAAGATAAACGCAGAATCGGCGCGATAGTGCAAGCGCAAAGTCGATCCAGACACGTGAAGACCAAGGTGTCCCGTGAATGAAGATCAGAGGAGGGAGAGCTTCATCGCCCAACATCCCCCATTTAACATCGTACACATGAGTTGAGGTTTCGTAGTGGAAGGTCTGTGTGAGAACTGAAGGGTATTGTAATGATGTCATGGTGTCGATGAGATGAGCTTCAATTGGACTGTGATTGAGATGTGCTGTGAGATGATATGAAGGATGAGTGAGATAAGCTTGACGGATTTGCATTCTTTATGCTAAATGAGAATGGCTGGTAGATATGATGAGACAATAATGAGATCACAGCCCTCGATTGAGTGAGATTTGCCACCGCCCTTATCTCGACATTGCGACTCACTGAAGATGACATCCAAAGATCATTTTCGCGACAGAAACAATCATGAGCTCCAACCATAACAAACTCGATATAAATAACCAGAGATAACAAGTGTGATAATAGAGATCATTTAAATGGTTTCAATGTCATATAACACAATTCGCGACCGAAGACGTTGACTTTGCGTTCTCTTGGCAAGGATAAATCCATCCTAGTAGTGACGCCCTTGGATTGACATCGAGGAACAAGGACACTTCCCCCCCTCAACTTCACCTCCCCCTTCTTCTTCTTCAATCACAACAAAGGCGCACGGGATCGTGATTCTCTACCAAAAAAAGAGGTGACTTCAAAATGTCAACCACAACTGCTGTCCAGCTTGAACCTTTGGGTAACGGGACATCCTATGAAGCTTCCTCCTCTAATCTCCGTCCGAGAGGAGGGCACGCCGAAGCAGCATCAAGTCACCAAAATGACTCTGACGATCCAGCCCTGGAAGCTTCGCGCATCGCAGATAGTACAGTCCCAGACGGAGGCTATGGATGGGTAGTTATTGGAGCATGCGCAATGGTAGCTTAGCCCTCCTCCAGCCGTTCAACCCTTTGTCTAACATTTCTTAGGTGGCATGGTGGGTGATCGGATTGAGCTACACTTGGGGCGTATATCAGCGCGCCCTCGTTCAGCGAGGCGTTGGCTCACCTCTCGCCTTATCATTCTGCGGATCCATTTCTCCAGCACTCATGGCGACGGTTGGAATGCTGGTGTCAAGGATGATCCGATCATTCGGAACGAGAATACTCAGCTGTGTTGGTATTAGCCTTATGGGTCTCTCGTTTGTTTTCGCAAGTTTCGTGACGGGCCATCTCGTGGGGCTCATCTTTCTCCCCGGTGTGCCGCTGGGGCTTGGTATGAGTGGCTGTTTCATGTCATTCTCTGTTGTACCGGCGCAGTACTTCATAAAGCGTCGTGGTATTGCAAACGGCATCGTGTATGCTGGAGGAGGGTTTGGTGGTGCTATCATGAGTATCGCGACTGACTCTCTAATCGAGAAATACAGCGTTGAATGGGCTTTCCGGATCACGGGGTTGTTGATTCTTGGTACGGGTCTTCCAGCTGCATATCTCATCAAGGAAAGAACACCTCTTGCCAGGGCAGGAATAGTTGACTGGAACTTGTTCCGTCAGCTCAACTTTGCCATCCTCTTCTTCGCTGCCGGAATCGGCATTTTCCCACTCTTGGTGCCCCCTTATTTCCTTCCCTTGTATTCCAGCTCCATGGGACTCAGTACAGGTACTGGTGCTGGTCTGTTGGCAGGCTTCAGTTTTGCTTCAGCTGTGGGACGAATCATCAGCGGTTATCTCTGCGACATTCTGGGTCCTATAAACACCCTCTGGGTCTTCTTTCTGGGCAACTCGATTACAATGCTCGCTCTTTGGCCCGCTTCGACGTCTCTTGCGCCCCTGGCCGTCTTTGCGGTCCTTAATGGTCTCATGAATGGTGGTTTCTTTTCCTCTATGCCCACTGTTGTCAGCAATGTCTTTGGATCAGCGCGTGTATCCACAGCGATGGCTATGATGATCGTTGGCTGGGTTCTCGGATACTTACTTGTATGTTCAGGCACACAAATCACAAGACCATGCTAACATCAATAGGGATCCCCCATCGCAGGGTTTCTGCTCGAACGTCATGGCGGTGGTGCTGATGGAGGATTGAGTGACTATAGACCTGCCATGTATTTCGCTGGTTCCCTCTCGAGCATTGCAACTGTTTTAACAGCAGTTTTACGATGGAGAATAAGCAGGAAGGTTTTCGATAAGGTTTAGAATGGACCATTTGGCAAAAAAAAAAAAAAAAAAAAAAAGAAATGGACAACCTAGAATTCGAACCTAGAGCTTTCACAATTGAAGACAAGTGTTATTAATATGGGCCCACGGGGAGTCCCACAACCACAAGGTTCTGTAATGTTATACCGTTAAACCAGATGCCCGTTTTATGTATTATAAGATAGCAGTAGACTTGAGAGCTATGAGGCATATGTGGCATAAACTGAATAGGTATATAGAAATGGACGAGGGAGATTGCGTTGGCGCAGCATCACTGCTCAATTATATGTAGAATTGTGTTCTCCACTTTAGTCCTTCGGGTGAGAGTCAATCCTCCACCTCTCAGTCTAACTTTATCTGGACAGTTCAATTAAGTTTTCAGATTCAAGCAGCAAATGCACATCAACACACATTAATAAGTATATAGAGGGAAATAAAGTTAACCTCTGACCTGTCAAATATAAAAGTAAATAGACTAAAGAGTACCTGTTATGCAGCAAAATTTAATCTAAGTTTCGTCTTTTATGCTCCTGATAGTATGTTTCTGCTACCCTGAGGTACGCGTCCACTAAATCAAGACCTGAATTGAATAGCACGATTGCCGATAAGCTTGACAAGATCGACAGTAACGATAAGTGATTGAACCAATTACTACTCGGCCCAGTCAGTCGCTGGCATAGAATGACGAGTTTATGACCTTGGCAATGCTGGTTGGAGCTTGGAGCTTTGACAACGGAATGCCAACTTAAAATACACCAGACAATGGAAATGAAGAGAAACAAGGAGCAGGATCTGGAGAAAAAGCACAACTGAGGGTCCTGAGATTGTTAAAGTGGAACTGACGTCATTGTAATAGGTATCACAGTCGTCCGTGTCCCGGGAGAAACGATCCGGACCGATTACAAGATAATGATGTAAGTATTAGCGTGGACAACATATATATACTCTACCGTACATTCATCCAATTCTCAACTCAAGAAAACATCAATCAATCACATATACGATAATCAGTTAAATCATGGCAGACTTCAAGGCTTACCTCGACGAGCTCGAACAAGACTTTTTGATCGACACAGCAAAGCTCAAACATGTCACGAACCACTTTGTCCAAGAGCTGGAAAAAGGTACAGATCTACCAAGCACGACAATCAGACATAGATAGCGCTGACACAGTCTGCAGGGCTGAGCATAAAAGGCGGAAGCATCCCGATGAATCCGACATGGGTAACCAACTACCCAGATGGTAATGAGAAAGGCAAATATCTTGTTCTGGACATGGGAGGAACAAATCTTCGAGTTTACTCCATCCAACTCACTAGCGAAAAAGGGGGATTCAAAGTCAAGCAAGAATCACACAAGCTCCCAGAAGAGCTCAAGACTGCCACAGCTGATGAACTCTGGGACTTTGTCGCAGGATGTCTCGAATCCTTCCTGCAATCTGCAGACTTTGACCTGAGCACCGAGACAGATCTGAGCTTTATCTTTTCGTTCCCAACAACACAGAGGACGATAGACGAGGGTATCTTGCAGAGGTGGACAAAGGGTTTCAACATTTCCAACACTGAAGGAAAGGATGCTGCTGAATCATTAAGACAAGCCATCAAGAAAAAGGTAAGTTTCTACTGAAGAGTTCACGGAGAAATTAGCATTGACATTGTGTTAGAATCTCCCACTCAAAGTCTGTGTTGTAACAAATGATACAACCGCGACAATGATGGCCTCGGCCTACCTCAACCCTGACACAAAAATCGGCTGCGTTTTCGGCACAGGCTGCAACGGCGCTTACTTCGAAAAGGTCGGAGCCATTCCCAAGCTCGCAAATGACAACTTAGATGGGGAGTCATTTATGGCTATCAACTGCGAATGGGGGGCTTTTGACAACGAGCATGCTGTACTACCATTGACCTCGTATGATATTGCTATCGATGAAGACTCTCCAAGAAAGGGACAACAGGCCTTTGAGAAGATGGTGGCAGGACTCTACCTCGGAGAGCTATTCCGTCGCATCATCCTGGATATCCATCAAAGGGATCCACATACCTTCTTGGAGGGTCAGAATATGGAGAGATTAATCGATACTTATTGTCTTGACTCTTCTTTCCTTTCCGCTATTGAGGAGTAAGTGCATACAGATACCGGATCATTGATCTATGCTAACGTGCCTCTAGGGACGCATCAGATGGTCTACGAGAAGCGTATGAGACATGCGTTTCAAGCCTGGGAATCTCCCCAACTCTCGCCGAGCTCCAATTCATGAAAGCAGTCGCTACGCTCATCACTACCCGCGCCGCTCGTTTGTCAGCAACTGGCGTCGCGGCCATCTGTCAGAAGCGTGACCTGCAGCAATGTCACGTTGGAGTAGAGGGCTCGTTGTTCGAGAAGCATCCCCATTTTCAGCTGGAGTTGTCAAAGGCTGTCGGCGAGATCCTTGCTCCAGTTGCTGAGCCTGACTCAAGAAAGAGCAACATTGAGTTTATGCTTTCACCGGGTAGTGGTGTGGGTGCAGCTGTCATCGCTTCAACCTTGAAAAAGAGGTGATTTTGACAATTGTCACCTGTTCTAGATTGAATAAATATATCCCTGACGAGTCACGAAAAGAAAGCTTTTAGAAATAGATAGAATCAATAGAAAGAGAATAACTAGAAATTGTCTGCACGGTTGAAGATTTCGCAGCACTTTGAGTTTCTCTTCCTTTTCATAGTTGGTGACTATCCGATGGGCAGAAGAGCTCTAATAGGTTCGCCGTCCTGTCGACCTCCAGATTTAAGTGCAAATAGCTGGCTTGCGGCCTTGCCTGTTTCAAAGTCACCCGTGACCTCGATGAGATACACGTTATAGTTGAGATACAAAAGGTGTGGAATAGCGGTCACAAATTTGCTGTATTTGTTAGATATGTGTATATGGGCGTTCCAATGATTCAATATTGGCGACTTACCCAAATCCAAAGCCATGGAGTGCATTGTTGCGGTAGTTTACAATGGTATCAACCTCGAGGCTGATGGTTTCGTTGTCCGCAGTCTTGAGGATATACCTATTGTAGTAAAACTGTGACAAACTCAGAATAATTACACCAATTTCCGAGAGAAAAAAACTTACGCTGTTCTCGCCTTGCTCATTCTTGACATATCTCTCGTACGACGTTCCAAGCGGGAGAATGTTGGCTTCAAAAGCACCAGACACCTTTCCACCCTGGACGTTAGGAGCAGCACCCCATTGGGTATCAGGACCAGTGATATTGGTCTCACGACCTACAGCAAGGTCGATTTGGAGGAATGCCGTCAGATGGGGGTTTTTGAAGGGACCGATGTCAGGCTTGGTGCGAGGTGAAACGGAGTCAAGGCTCATGCTGAGACCAAGATTGAAGAAGAGAGCTTGAACAAAGGTGATGCGCATTTTGAAAGATATAGCGATGGATCTGATATTAAAAATTGTCTTTGTATCATGTACTAAGGTAATTTGTATCCCTTTTTATACTGATTTAATGCCAAGTCGACTGGATATAATGCTCGTCTTTCGCGTCTTCGCTTCAACAATCGCGAGGCAATCCATTTTCCAGATTACTCCAGGTGCCCAAATCCATCTAATTGCACGTGAGCATGAGGCTAACAATCGAGAAAGCGAGACTAGCTCAAGGAGATGCCATAAATATGTGAGATACAGCTACTCTATAGTTAGCTGCTGGTCTTACGTGGGATACAATTGGGCTAGAAAGCCGAATACAAGCACTAGCAACTACAGTAAGATCAGATTATGTAAAAGTGGCTTCTTAAATGTTGATCGTTTGTCAAATCTCGGAGTGGCTGTGCGTTGGATCCGATCTTATTTATGCCAGTAAGACATAACCAACTGTGTTGTTGAAGAAGTATTCATTACCAAGGACATCAGTCATACCTGAGCATCCACCTCCCATAACGAAGACTTGGCTATTTCTCTTGCTACGCTTAGTGATTCATCCTTGACTATATCTATTCTTCAAAATATTTCTGGCAACTCTTCACACTCCAGTGCAGTGCAGTAATCTGTGTTGGAGCATTGGCATGACTTCGTCCGACGTGAATACTACGAGAGGAAGACGCTTGACCCAATAGTTCTTGCTAGTTCTTCAATCTGCTCAGCAAGACATAGAAGACACGCTCTATTTGACGACAATAAGTAAGATGGAATACACCGCAACCTGATGCACGTCTCTTTATACATATTTCCCTACATCCCCATCTATAGACTTGCAACTTCTTCTCAGATCACCCTTTCGTAGAAAACGGTGAGTACCGGTCATCCCAACAATTTGCAATGCCACATCAGGCGACAGAAAGAGGGGAAGCTGATCTCTTCCCACCCGGCACTAATTAGTTTCTCAAGCATCGTATCCCGTTACGTTACTCATAGGAACCCGGATTTAACTCGCGCTGTGGAGTTCTACTTAAGCTTATCTATTGACCTCCCTAATGCGGTAACAAAACTCGCTGATCGACTCCATCGCTTATTTCCACGCCGCGAGAGCTCTCCATGCCAAGCACAACAACCCCTCATTCATTGTTAAATACTTCCTTTAGCTGCGTTAGTACACGGAGTAATTGTTTAATTATCAATTTATTAATGTCACAATGGGAGGTTGCAGCATGACGATACCCTTGCTGGGGACAATACGGTTTCAGAATAAGCTCCGGCCGGGCAATCGGAAGCCGAAATGAGAAAAAGGTTGGATGATGTCGTATTGTATTTAATCTAGCCGAGGTCCCTTCTCCTGATGTTGAACCTGGCCAGTCTCTTCTAAGCTCCAATATTGACACAATGGCTCCTAATATGGTACAGCGTCTTTACGCACTCACGGCTCTTGTGTCTACTGCCGCAGCCCAGTCCGGCAGAATTCAGACTGGACTTCAGTATGGAGAGAACTGGGCACCTACGATCAAGGACTCGGAGCTGGTGTCTGCAAACTTTCCTGATGTCAACATCACTCTTCGGTCTCCGGCATTCTTGAACCCCGAAAAAGTACCAGCTCGGTTCGCCGAAGGCACGGAAGGGCCGACTGACTTGAATGAGCTGGGTAAGTTGAAATGATTGTGCTGTTTATGGTATGCAGCTAATCACTCACTAAAGACTACTTCATCCGCAATCTCGCAAAGAAGCATGACTGGATGACCTACGAGTCAGCAGCCTTCCAGTCCGAAGAAGGCCGCGCCATTCCTTATGTTTTCCTCTCTCTTCCCAACACCAACTCAAGCAGCAACAAGCTCAGAGTCTATCTTCAGGCCGCGATCCACGGCAACGAGCCAGCTGCTGATGAGTCTGTTCTCGCATTTTTGGGTAAGATGGATGCCGAACCAGAGTGGGCTGCATCGATATTGGAGAAGATGGACATCAAGATACTTCCTCGGTATAATGTTGATGGTGTTGCTTACTTCCAGAGACAACTTGCTTCAAACTTGGATCCAAACAGAGAGCACCTCAAACTGATGCGAGGTCAATCAAGGGAAATCAAGAAGCTTGTTGGGGAGTGGAATCCCCACATGGCACTCGATATGCGTATGTGTTGGGATAATTCTGCACAAAGTCAAGTCACTAACTTTGCACGCAGATGAGTTTACTGTCCCTACCATCTATGGAGGAAATTACCAACATGGCTCAGACGCTCTCTTGTCTGGAGGAATCAACCCAAACATTCACCCTGCCATTCGTGAACAGCTTCTCGACTTCTTCATCCCAGCTGTAGGTGAGGAGCTCGAAAGCCACGGTCTTCGATGGGAACCCTACGTCACTGGCGCTTCCAACAGAACTAAAGGATCAAGGATCGCTTTCACGGAAGCTGTCACCGAAGCGCGCACTGGCCGTAACGCTGTTGGTTTGACTCAGACCATCTCCTTCCTGCTTGAGATGCGTGGTATCCGTATCGCCAATCAGCATTTCCAGCGTCGCGTTGCCACCGCTCTCATAAAGATTCAGACTATCCTTGAACTTGCGAGAGACAACGCTGACAAGGTGAAGTCCATTGTTGAAAATGCTCGCGAGGAGTTCATCAACAGCGATGAAGACATTGTCATCACCGACTCCTATGTCCCCGAAAAAAGGACTTTTACAATGATCGATCAGCGAAATGGCAGCGTTGTTCAAGTCCCCATCGATTTCAAAAGAACCACCCCTTCTGTCGCCAATCTTACCCGGGCGAGACCTGAAGCTTACATCATCCCAAGAACGTGGGTCGATGTTGCTGAGAGACTCGAGATCCTCGGCCTCAAGGTTGAGAAGCTTGACTACGAGTTCCGTCAAACTCTAGAAACACTTGTTATCGAGTCCTCGGTCGTTAAGCCGAAGTTGTATGAGGGCACCTACTTGAATACTGTTACTACCAACACAACAACAAGAGAGGTTGTCCTACCTGTGGGAAGTTTCTATGTTAGCACCAGGCAGCAGAACGCAGCTTTGGCGTTTATTGCACTTGAGCCTGAGAATATTGACAGTTATGTCAAGTTCAACATTATTCCCGTTCAGGCAGGTATGGAATATCCTATTTTCAGAATACCGAGGAAATAGGCCAGCCCGGGCGTTGCCGGCTGGGAAGGCGTGAAGCTGCTGGGCGTGGCGATGCAGCCTATAGAAGTTTTAAAGAATACAATTCATTATTGTCAGCTTGCAAATACTATTTATGACTTGGTAATGGTCTAGGTTATTCACCGAGGCGCTGCAAGTAACAAAAGTTGCTATGTTTCTCAGGGACGTTTGACACAGTCAGAAACACGGAATAGCTTCTAGTTCACTATGGAAGTGATGAACTTGAACGTAGTTTCTTCAAATATACCTCAACTGGTATGAGGATCTTGAGAGTGGTTTTCGAAAACCGTCGAACCTATGGCCCTCTTTGTGTTGTGGTGAATCAGAATTCCACGGAAAGGCTCATGGAAATGGCTCATATTCACCAACTCCTGAGCAGACTCCATCAACATCGACTCCACGAATTCCCTCCACTACCTTCCCACTAGAGCCCCCGAATCGTAACATAAATCCACCATCCTTCTCGCTAGTGACCATAGGTTCCCATTCCAACTTCTGCGGTCCATTGTACGGATCCTCGAAGAATGCAAGAACATGATCTTGCATTGAACGACTTACGTCGACTTCATACTGAGTCGTATTCGCAATATGATCCAAAAGCCCATACGTTCCGAACAACAGAGGTGTTTCGGAGTTATGGTAAGCCCCAAGCCATGGATATGTGTTCAAGTTTGGAAACTCTGCTGCGTACTGAAACCTGAACACAGGTATATCCAGCTTATTTCTGTAGGTTGTTGTGTTCAATAACGAACATACGGAGAACGGAATCGTCGCCGAGTTGACAACATCTTGGTCCGGCCCTTCTGTGAGGTTCTTTGGTGGCCAGGGCATCAAACTTGAGTACTCATTCGACGTCATGGATAGCATAACGGGTCGGCGTGCAATCTTGCCTGCTTCTGCTCGCGCATGATAATCTGAGAATATTACTCGTTCGTCGAACATCAGACTGAAGGTCAATGGTGGAGTTTCCCCTTTATCACCGTATTGACCAACAAAGTTCACAATCTGAGCCATGGAAACCTGACGCATGCAGTCGAGCTCTGCCAGCCCATCTTCATCTTCACAACTATCTCCACAAGGAGCGCCGCATCCAACATGTCGGGCGACGAAGCTGAAGTTGGAATATGTCAAATCATTTAGTGGTTCGAGTGCGCCGTCGATGTTTAACGCGACGCCAGACTCGGCATAATATGCCTGAGCGATGGGATCTTCGTACCAAGCAAATGAGTGTATATCGGCGCTCATGCCGCCTGCCGACCTTCCCCACTGGGTGATGCGCTCAGGATTGCCCCCAAAGGCAGCTATGTTCTCGTGAACCCACTCAAGAGCAGCGCGTTGGTCGAGAATTCCCAGATTCTGCTCGCCGTCGACGAGCCCGCGAGCATTGGGAAAGCCGAAAATGTCAACACGATAGTTGATACTGACGACGATGTGCAATTGAGATCGCTCGACCCAAGATTCTGGGTTCTGCCAGGGGAGATCGACACCACCCTGAACAAACCCACCACCAGTCATGAAGAATGCAACGGGAAATCCTCCTTCAGGTGGCTCGCTTTTCGGACTCCAGATGGCTAGGTAAAGGCAGTCCTCGGACGTAGCTTCACCAACAAGACCAGATGTATCATTTTGAGCCCCGTTGTAGATGAGATTGCCTCTTGTCAACGGTGAGTTCCAGTACGACTCAACGCCAGACACAAATTGGGGACATGACGGTGGGAATTTGGCAGAGTATCTATGTTGCTTCGAATCTGGCGGTAGCTTTTGCGGCGGAAGCCAGCGAAGAGACGAAACAGGCGGTTCAGCAAAAGGGATGGATCGCCATTGTCGAGTGCGGGGAAAGCTGGGATCAATGATCCCGGTGAAGGAGCCAGTAGCTGTTTTGATAGTGAGACTACTGTCCTTGTTTTGGCAATTGACTGTGTTGCTTGCCAAAACGATAGCGAAGAGATTGAATAACTTCATGGTTGGACGGTGTGCTTCAAAGTAAATATGCACCATGCTGCGACTTTATAGATACGTACAGGACGGTTAGATATTGGCAGTCAAAGCAAGCTTATCACTTGGCACTCACACTTCTCGCTTTTGGCACTTTATCTGGAAGGTGGTTTATTGCTTAGGCTTGATTGGAAATGGATTGGCTGCTACCCGTTTGGTCTATGCCACTTAGTGCGACAAAGTGAGTTAATGGATAGCAGGACTGGACTAGAACAAGTTACTCCTCTCATAGGAATATAAACCCTACCGGATCTCCCAATCATGACATTCATAGTCAAGTGTGACTGATGATAAGAAGGTATGAGGTGGACCTCTATGCAGTAGGTGCGGTGGACATATTGTTCGGTTCAAAACCATTCTGAACATGTGTCAGCAAGTAAGGAAGTCTGGAAATTGTGTTGCCCTGCACAGATTAAGCAAATGGGATTGAACAGCTGGTTTTGTGACCAGTCTGAGCATTGTATTTTACTGCGAGAGAATTAGGAAGACTTGCAACTTAATGATTAGGAGATAAAACCATGCAGTTGCTTTGATTCCATGATAATCCATTTATCCAAAACATCTTACTCTTTTATAATTATAGTTGGCTGACGCCAGGATATTTCGGCATCAGATTTGATGGCCCACAGAGTCGACCTGCATGTAGATAAAAACCTCATACAGACAATGTTGGCAGTTGTGTTGGCATTTGCTCACCAATCAATGTGCTTCTTCCTCTGGTGTCTCGATACAGGGATCAAGGAATCCTCCCTCGTATTCGCCAAGGACACAAAACCAACCCCTGTAAACGGATGCAAGACTGACTGCAAGCGAGAAGACATCTCCTCATCTGACTGGAAATACCCTTGCGGCAATGATCCGCAGTAAGACATCATTAATAATGAAGATATACAACCCTACATGCCCCGCAAAGGATTGTCAGGAAAGAAAAGTAGACTAAATTCGCGCGTCTAGATAATAGATCAAGTCTGCTCTGCGTTTAGTGCACACGAAGGATTCCAAAATGGCCGACATTACTGCTTCTTCTCCTAAACAATCACCCCGGTCTCCCACTTCGCAAAAGTCGAATGCAAGTCGCGAGGTAGTAGAAGCAGCGGGTCTTCACGATGCTGACCATTGGGCAAATCTAGCTCAAGTAAGCTGACGCCATTCCTTCATTCGGATCTTGTGGTGAAATTAATCAGTGCTAGGAACCTCATGATGAAGATACTGATTCATCGCTTGGCAGTGATGCTGGATCGTCGACGGCATCTATGAACTCTAGTATACTTAACTACCGCACTATCAAAGGGAGGACTTACCATTCGGAGAGAGGTAACGCGGAATATTGGTACTGAATCCTCCGAGACGATATCGAAGTTGTCGACTTATAAATACCCCAGGGCATCCAACGACGACCAGCAAAACGAAGCCATTGACATTATGTAGGGCCCTCAATCGTGTAGTTTGTTTCCCAGAAGCTAACTTGTTTCAAGCCATCACTACCTCCTTTTGGCCCTCGATGGAAAGCTTCACTTAGCTCCAGTGGGGGATGATGCCAAGGTTTGACTCTTGGCCTGCTAGCTATCGGTCTGCTAACTAACACATGTCAAGTCTGTACTCGATGTAGGCACAGGAACAGGTATGGGCCAATGACTTCGGTATCGATCGAATACTGACATATCTCAACAGGAATCTGGGCAATGTATGTTAACACCAACAAAACATGATACGGTCATAGCTAACTCTGCCAGCGACTTTGCGGATGAGCATCCGAACGCCGAACAAGTTATAGGAACTGACATTTCTCCTATTCAACCTAGTTGGGTGCCCCCAAACGTCAAGTTGTGAGTTCAACATCGCTATCCGTCCAGCTGTCATGCAGTATCAGTGATATTGCTGACAGAAAACAGTGAGATCGAGGACTGTACTCAACCATGGACCTTCTCTCCCAACACCTTCGACTTTATCCACATGCGATATCTATATGGTTCGATTGGTGACTGGGGAGCTCTATTCCAAGAAGCATACCGCGCTTGTAAACCAGGTGGCTGGGTCGAGAGCTTTGAGGCATCCCCTCGCTTAGAGAGCGACGATGGTAGTGTCCAAGAAGGTAGCGCCATGGGTGAATGGGGCAAGTTCTTTATTGAAGGTGGGAGGAAGATGGGGAGGACATTCACCATCATCGACGACGACCTTCAAAAGCTGGGCATGGAGGAAGCAGGCTTTGTTGATATTGTTACTTGGGACTACAAGGTATGTAGACAGCTTGTGTTGCTTTCTGGCTACAAGTGACGAGAAACTAACTTCTTGAACTATCTAGGCTCCTGTTGGCGCTTGGCCCAAAGACCCCAAGCTGCAAGAGGTTGGCAAATTTGGGCACGCTGCGATGGACCAGGACTTGGAAGGGTTTGTGCTTTACATGGCAAGTTTCGTGCTGGGTTGGTCGAAGGAGCAGGTGACGGTGTATTGCTCTCAGCTACGACGCGAGTTGCGTAACCTGAGACATCATCCATATTGTCGATTGAGGATTGTATATGGGAGGAAGCCTGAGTAGAAACAGGCTTAGACACGGACACATCTGGATAGAATTTCCACAGAATTCACTCGTTTTTGCGCATCTGCGTCTTCTGTTCTCGGGTTATCGCACTCCCTTTGTTTCACCTTTTGAACATTATCGGGACCTACGTACCTCCCGACGATGGTCTATGAAGGGTACAATTGGGGGGACGTCTACAGCCGATGATTAGCCAGAGGCTTGGACAGTTTGGTTTCATTTCCTTTGTTCTCGAGTTTAGGCCGATAACCTGCCGTCAACTCCACATTGTGATCATTCAATTTCTTCGAAGTGTATGGCAGTTCTTCAGGACGGAAAAGACGGGAGCGCACTTGATGAGAATACAGTTCATGAATCAATGGTCTTTTACCAATTCAGTTTATGAAAGAGCAATAGGGAAGGGGCTGAGTGAAACCACCTCTTAACAAAGGCAGTCAAAATGTAGTGTTTTATATCCATCCTATGCCCGTATGCTGACAATCCATAGTCTCTTTCACACACAAAGAGTACTGTTTTAGTGCGGGTCCGTGGTGTAACTGATGCTTAATGTCTGTTAAAGATATAGGCAATGGCAATTAACATGAGAGAACCACCAATCAACGAGCAATGAGGAAGCTTTGTCATTAGTTTCTGACAGTCAATGCTGAGTGTCGTCTCTCCTTTGTTCTTCCTACTTTCATCTTCCCCCTCTTCTTTTTTCCTTCCATTTTTCTTCTTTACATCTAACAAATCTAAAGAACAAAATGACGACGAGAAGAAGCCTAAGAATCGCCGGCGAGCCACCGGCTGCTGGATCAAACCAAGGCTATGCTGATCCCCCACGTCTTGGGAAGCGAAAGATCAGGGGCTCAGACGACGAAGAAGACCCCAAGGCAAAGAAGAAAGCACCCATCAATAAAGCCGAGAGCGAAAAGGTCCAGGACCAGACGAAGATCCCGGATCTTGTGAATGACGAGCAACAGCTTGTGCCACCAGCCCCAAAAGATGCATTGTCATCCCTGTCGACAGAGATCCAACTACAAATTCTGGCCAATGTTTGTAAACAAACCTTTCCTAGATACTCTTAGCTAAATTCTCCTAGATGGATCCGAAACGTCTGATCAGCTTCGCCTGCACTTCAAAACACAACTACGCACTTGTTATGCCTATGGTGAACAAAAACATTGCTATCCATGCAGACAGAAGTAAGCTTGTCTGCAAAGTCATCAGCCGGCTCGAACCCCTTCTCAGCATCACTCAACAACGGAAATTGTGGAAAAAAGGAAGAAGCAAAGCCCAGCGACCGAAATTCCACAGGCTACTTGATCCTAATGTTATTCCACTCGGTGCCCAATATGTCCGGCAGATGACTGTCGGTGTAATTAGACCGGCGGTGAAGTACAGGCCAAATGTGATGAGGAAGTTGGAGAAGGTGTTGAAGAATTTGAGCAACCTCGAGGTGTTGGATACAACAGAATTATCGCCGTGAGTTCCTATTACTCCGTCCCTTGTCGATTCGCAGGTCCTAACAGTTGGCACCGCAGGTCCATTGTATCCAGCATTGTTGCACTGAAGAGTCTCAAAGCGTTGCGCATCCAATATCATTATGCTGGTTCAACTCGAAAGTGCCAAAATATCGCGCGGTTATCGCAACTGCGAGACCTAAAGCATCTTTCCATCTCAACAAGACAATGTCTGTGTATAACCCCCGTCAGGAGAGATGAAACTCTCCAATCAATCATCCTCAATTCATCCTCGACATTGGAAAGCTTGGAAGTGTATCCTTTGCGGTGGGACTCAAACATCCATGCCGACAGGGAAGATCAAGTTCCAGTTCGCAATGAAGATCTCATTGACGATGGTTTTTCGGCGCTCAAATCGCTCATTCTGTATGGACAGTCAGCAGGACCCATGAACAGAACTATCTCCCAAAGAAATGACGGAACGTATTTCTCAAGCATTGCTAACAAAGTAAACTTCTTACAATTGAGGAAGCTTCATCTCGGGCACTTGGCAGGACGGCAACTAACATTCTTCAAGTCTCTCGAGAAATCGTTCGGCTCTGCTGAGAGACGGGACATTCAGCTGAGACAGCTGACGCTAGACATGTATCCATATCAACAGGATCGAGATGCCTATGAAACGGAGATGAATGCTATGTATCGCTTCATAGCATCATTTGACATCCTGACTTCGCTCGAGATCTACGACCACAACAGATTCCCTGGCTGTCGACACAGCAACCCTGGGCTATCACCCCGACTAAAAAAGGCTATCATCGTCCACAGCCGTCTTGAGTCGTTACGCTTGCGGTATTCACAAACTGGTGAAGAGGTTCCATTGTTTTCAGCCCCTGTTATTGAAACCTTTACAAAGAATTTGCCTCTGTTGCGAGTACTTGAGGTTTCAGTGGGAGACAACGACATTGTAAGTTACAGTCAAACTTGACAGTAAAAACACCATTAACAGACTGTTTAGGTCGGCATGGCACAAGCATTCTCGTATGCTCGGAATTTGGAATACCTCACCTGCGGCTACCCCGGTACTCAGATTCATGATAAGGATATGTTTGCAAGAATGTTTTGTGGAAGGTTGATGGTGGCTTTCCTGGGTCTTGCTGAAGACAACAAAGAATTTGTTTGGGAGAAGACATATCGTCTGAAGCAAATCAGTGTTGAGAACTATCATGCTTCTGTCGGCTCTGAACTGAAGCCCGGAATAACCATGTTTCGGAGGATTAGCTCAGATGACAAGTCAGTCTGCGTTCGAGACAATTATATCCCGAAACCAAGGGAATGGGAGGGCCCTAGCGAATGGGCGTGCCAAATCATGAAGTCTGTCTAGGACGATCAGGGGAGCGAGCATGTGCATGGATACTTGGAGTTTGATAATGAGTTTATTTGCAAGCTTTTTATAGTATTATGCTTTGATTTAATATAGTTGTTCAACGAATGACGAGATATCCTTTGGTCTATTTATGGTTTGTATTCATTTTAATGACTTCGCAATTTAGATCCGTCCGCCATGGCCCTGTCCATCCTCCAAGTTCTGTTCATATCGAAAGACAATATCTGTCTTCACACCAATCTGGCCACTGGGCATAACGAGCACTTCCTCGCTACTGTTGGAATCAAGTCCATTCTTGATGTTTGTCTCAAAATTACTTTTAGGCGCGCCATTACCGGGTACACTGTTTCCTCGTAGCTCGACAGGCATTTGTTTGAAGCCTGAGAGCTTGTTGCTCGATATACCAGTGCTTCCAAGCAGACGAGGGGCATATTTCTTGGCGATAGCTTTGTAGGAGGGGATCGAAGCGGCGAGGATACCGATGTTGGTTTCGATAACGGACCAGTACATGGCGTTGGAGATGACCCACGTTGGATCGGTGGAGGTGAGCATGGGAGGGATGTAGGTGATTCGGATGATGGACGAGATGCAGGCACTAGCATGTGTCAGTGGAACGTCATGGGTTAAACAGTGCTTGCTGTAGGCATGGTAAAAGGAGTACGTACAATAGTCCGAGACCGAGGATGATGGCCAAGCTGATCTTTTGTCTCCGAGGAACACGAAGCCTTATGATCAGTGGAATCGGCAGAGAATAAGTGAGTATATCCGTGAATATGTTGACAGCCGCATTCGCAAGGTAGAATGCATTGATGTTAACACATTTCTTTTCCGAGGCCGGAATCGTGACGTCGAAAGCACCGGAAATAGGAGTGCATTGGAAGATGCAAGCCAACACATTGCCTCCAGCTTGACATCCCACCACTACCATCATGAAGAAAGCTGCTTTGCGGAGCACCTTGTCACCCAAGCGAGTATACAGGGCAAGAACCGAGATCTTGATAAAGCCAAGGCAGGCATTATAAAAGATGGACGATAGCCAAACGATCTGACTGTAGGCGATGAGGTTATCGATGCCTAGCTTGTTGACATCTTCGAAGTGACTGCCGAGGCCATGGTTGACGGAAGCGATGGTGCAGGCAATAAAAGACCACGAGAGCAAAGCGCCCACACAAATCAGATCTTTGGCGAGAGTTAGAAACAAGGAGGAGACGGATGATGTGGAACTTACAGTCGTCCTTCCCCACTGATCTGACAATAAAGGCGCGTGCCCATAAGCGAAGCACGACAGCGAGGAAGCTAATAACCGCAAAGACAATAGCAACGGAGTTTACCGTGAGACCTCGCGACTCCATTATGGTGATTATTAAACGCAAAACGAAAGAATGACAAAAATGCAAACAAGAAAGGAATGGAAGGGAGTTTATGCAGTTCGAGCCTCCAGTTTATCGGGGAGATTGGGCCCTAAGTTAAATGGAAGAAACTCCCCCATTGTTGGTCAACTGAGACAAGCAGATAATTTCATTACAGTGATCCTGCCACATGATTAAGTCGTTGGTATTATGCCAATCCTTTTCTCATCTGTAACGTATGGCTGATGCACAGACGTCAACTGGTAAGCATCTCTATGGTTTGCCGCTCGCCTCGCTTCGCGTCATCCTTCCACACGATGATCTTGGACTTGTCAAGTTCCGCCAAGGTTCTCACGTCAAAGAGCCTCTTGGGCATGGGTTCGAACCTGGTCTGTGGGAGGAAAAAAGCAATGTTCAGGAGAACTGCCACAGGTTGTGCGGTGTTTAACTGGTTGACAAAGATTTTTTGATAGAACCAACACATGGTCACATTTGATGTAAATAGTGGATTCGCTGTCGACTTTTAGTTCATGATTGGCTTCTAGGATCATGTTTAGGTCGGGAAACTCGGATTGAAAGCCCCGCTGGTGGTGGAGGACGTGGTCGATCAGTTGTCTAACCGAAGACTGAAGTAGCCTCGGTTCTTGTTTTCTCGCGTAATCTCTCCCCTAGTCTAGTTGTCTCAGCTTCAACCAACACTTTCACTTCTTTTAGTTTCTCTTGGCCGTTGAGACGATTCTTTTGTCTCAGCCTAAGACAGCGGGCCGTCAGGTTAGTTCAACGCTCTAAGAAGTCAATTTAACGCCAACCGCTTCAGCCGCACAGCCTTGTTTTCTCTCGTGGTCTTTTCTCTTTTCTGCCTCAATTGATGTATCGTATTTTCATGATACATAATTGACACAGAGACCCGCCTGAATTTCTAGGGTTAATCTTGTTGGGGATTGGAAAGCAATGGGCCGGGTTCTCTTCTCCTTTAGCCAATGCAATGGCAACGATCTGCTACACAACTATCAGATCATACGACTGTGGAGAGTTCGCGTAATGTTGGCCCGCAACGCAGGGGAAGACAGGAGTCGATCTTGATATTGCTATTTTATCGAGATTACCGGATTTTTGTTACAGTTTTCCTCGCTGCACTATTATGCAAAGACCTGACATCGGCATGTGAAAACTGTGGTGTGGTAATTACCAGAGTGCTGAGCATGGATCATATCATGAACTGGATATGACGATCCTGGTATGATAGTGGGCACTACCAGGATCAGAATATTCCCGCAAACGTGCTGTCGTTGCAGAAGTCTAGGCAAAGAACTTTATGCCAAGCCTGTTGGTTTGCTTCCTTGTAGAAATAATTTCAGGTGCGTCGGTCAAACGCTACCAACATGACAGCCGAGATAAATGGCAACAATGCACAGGAGTCATGGATCTTGCCCACGAGAACCACTATCGACAGCAACAACCCACTTGGCTGCATGCATAGCATAATAATCACGGTCCTTTGAGCCGTCTCGGAAATGGATCATCATTGAAGGAATTTGTGCACAACCCTACCCAGTTGCAACTGTTGGCTTTAGACTCTAGGCTCGCATCGCAATGAGGACAAGCGGCTGCTAGGATTACCGGATGTGTGAGCCGTTGTGGTTCTTTAACGTCGATCACTTTCCTGTGCATTTGCATATCCCTGGCGTGTTTCCTGGCTGAAGCCCAAAAGGGTGCTTGCTTGTTTTCTCGTTTCTCACAATTGGCTCAATTAGACTTTCGTTTATCATTTGGTCATTTGGTCAACGATCATGGCTCTGCTTAGCATCGTCAACGTCGCCCTTTTGGGTGTCGCTTACTTTGTCGCCTGCGCTGTTTGGCAAGTTGTCAAGTATCGGTTTTTGCATCCTCTCGCAAAGTTTCCTGGTAACTTCTGGGGAAGTGTCACACGTCTCTGGATCACGTACCATAATGTGGAAGCGGACGAATGCGAGACCTTTCAGGAACTTCACAAGAAACATGGTAAGATTTTACAAACAACATGAAACGCAGATAGACGCTAACGTCTCCAAGGACCTATCATTCGAATCACCCCAACTATGCTGCTGGTCAGCGATGCGACCGAGCTACCCAAGATCTACAATCGTCACGCAAACAAGTCGAAGCACTACATTACCGGAAGCTTTGGCAAAGATGAATCACTCTTCAACATGCAAGACTCTGTCATGCACGCCAAGTACAGAAAGGTCGCCGCCCCTCTCTATAGTCTAACCAACATCAAGAAGATGGAGCCCTTGATCGACAATAACATGAGTGCATGGATGAGCCGCCTCCAACGCGACTTTGCTGCAACGAATAAGCCATTTGACTTTGCGCCGCATTCAGTATATCTAGCCTATGACGTTATCTCTGAGGTTGGGTTTGGTGCTCCCTTCGGTTTTGTCAAAGAGGGCAAAGATGTTGAGGGTCTTATTAAGGGTTTCCATGACGGTCTTACACCTTTCGGTATTATGGCAAGACTGTATCCTTTTACCAACTGGGTCAAGAGCACTTTCCTGGGAAAATATATGGTCGCTAGTCCTGAGCAAGACTCTGGTATCGGAATCTTGATGCGCTTTCGTGATCGCTTGATTGAACAGAGGTTCAAAGATATTGAGAATGGCTCCACGGGTGGTCGTATAGATCTTCTTCAAACGTGAGTCATGTATCGGCTTTTATGGAGAAGATTGCTAATGCATTACAGTTTTATTGAGGCTCGGGACGAAGATGATAAGCCGCTGGATATTAACTACATCAAAGCCGAGATCCTGCTAGTTTTGCTCGCGGGTGCCGACACAACCGGCACAGCCTTCCAAGCCATGATGGTCCACATTCTTACGAACCCGCAAGTTTACAAGAAACTCCTCGCTGAGATCGATGAAGCTACCGCAGCAGGAAATCTTTCCGAGATGCCTCAATACGACGAGGTTGTGGAGCACCTACCCTATTATATCGCCTGCGTCAAGGAAGCGATGCGTCTTACCCCCAGCGCGCCCAATATCTTCCCACGTATCGTTCCCCCAGGCGGCCTCGAGATCTGTGGTCACTTCGTTCCCGAAGGTACAGAAGTTACTTGCAACCCATGGCTTGTGCACCGTGACCCCAACATCTACGGCGATGACGCTGAGGTCTTCAAGCCAGAGCGCTGGCTGGATGCCGACAAGGCCAAGATCTATAACAAGTACAGCATGGGTTTCGGTTATGGACCCCGAGTCTGTCTGGGACAGGATATTGCAAGGATGGAGCTGTACAAGGGTCCTCTACTGTTCTTGCGGAGCTTTAATGTTGAGTGGGTTGATGAGACGAAGAGGGGCAAGTATGTGATTAATGGTGGTGTGAGTTACTTTGAGGACATGAACATCAAGATCTCCAGGCGGGATTCTGCTGCTTGATTGGGTGGGCTCTGATACAAAAGTCAATATGTAGAAGCATTGAATTGAATGGATTGATGGTTCTATAGAGCTGACCTTTTATTGGCCTACCTGCCGTGACGTATCTGCCTTGTCACTTGTTGGGTCTTCCTTTATTTTTGTGATGGTGTGAGGTTTCCCTGTGGGCTAATAAAGGTTAAGAAGAAAGGGTGAAAAGTCAAACAAAGTCATCATTCGCTGTGGGTTGATGAACTTCTAAATGTCACACAAGGTATCATTAGTATTCAAGTGGTTGTGAGTCAGGAGCTGTGTCACAAATAATTACCATCATTCATACGATAACTAAACACCAGGTAAACTAGTCAAGTCCTAACATGCGTGATTGAGAGCTGCGACATGACTATAAAAGCCCTTCCTCTAGACCCATATCGATTTTAAACATCAACACATCAAATCCTCCAACACCGCAAACACAAACCTTCTCATTAAACAAACTCAACACAATAAGTAACTTACTAGACACGCCACTGCTTACATATCACGACTATTGTTAAAGCTGGAGAATATGGCCTACCTACCAATCTACACGCACTGGATCAGCAAGGATGTTGTGAGCAACCAGAGCAGACTGGAAGCTGCATGTGAGGCTATCTTTCCCCGGGACGGTAGTGGAAAGCGCACTTGCGAACTTATCGTTGACCCTGCTGAGCGTCCTGGTTACGTCAAAGTCAACTCCCTGTCGCGGGAGCCATCGAATCTGATGGTGGAGCTACGAGCGAGGGGTGGTGACAATGGTTTGGAACCAGAGATCAAGGTGGAGCCTCAGGCTTAGAGAAATTGGGAAGTAGACGCATGTAATGGGCAAAGAGAATTAAGTTTTTATTTGGGTCTGTATCCATAATAGGTTGTCAAGGTTGCTAAAAATTGCAAAGAAATTGACACTATAAACATGCAAAGTATAATTGTGCATCTCAAACTATGTTCATCTCCATCAGGGAAAACATGTGATCACGAGTTTCAAGTGAATATGGAACATCATTTGTGAAGAAAGGAAAAATCGTAAGTCATTAATTAAACTAAAAGTGCTAGGTATGAATAAAAACTTTTCTTTAAGATAAGTCGTGCCACAGTGATTGAAGCATTGGACATCGACTTAATAGAAAAATTGATTTCCATAAGCATGGGCATAATACCCTGCTTCACCATATCCCCATGCGGGGACTGGTGAAGCACTTCCGGTATAAACCGGGGAAAACATCGCAGCCTCAGGACTTAGAGGTACAGTTTGTGGGTGATAGTAGGCACCCACACCTTGGTAGACTTCCTGTCCACGGTAAGCCATCCCCTCAGGTACTCCAAAGGTGTTGTTAGCCGGCAGTGGATTGAATGGCGACGGCTTCAAACAAGCACCCTTGGAGTACCCCCTTGGACGGTAGTTTGCCAAGCAGACCCTTCTGTTGGTCTGCTCTGGATGGTAAACCACATCGACCTCGCTCGGATTGGTGGGATTGACGATCAATCGAGCGGGGCCGGGGTTACCATGAGTATACCGCTTGTTCAAGCAGAACGGATACTCTGTCCAAGGGCCACGAGACTGCAGACCCAGGCGTTCCTTGTTGTGGAACTTTCGAGGGTATGCAGCCCTGGGAGGTGCGGGGAGACAAGGCACCTGGCTGGCTTGCTCCCGAACTTGACTTGCCGGAATGTTGCGATACCATCTGTCGTACTGCAGGTCGGGCAGCGAATAGTACGAACATTCCGAGGAGGTATCGTCGTCAAGTTCGGGAGTTGAGGGGGGAGACATGTACGCGGACGCCATGTACTGCTCATGCTGAGCTAGAGCGGAAAATGTGAGAGACATGGTCGGAGATGCGAAGCGGTTTATCGACTGGAAAGTTGTCGATAAAAAAAGTGCGATGCGATAACCGACGACGATCAAAGTTATTCGGAGCAAAGTAAAGGCTCCGAAACTTGATTCTGTTGATAGTTTCTCGACGGTAGTGGCGTAGGGTAGGTATGGCGGACGTGCGAAGACGGGTAAACGTAAACGTGGTGTCGCGATGTGAACGAGTCGCGTGGAAGTGTTCGAAGTGGTGTGGAAGTATGCGTGTCGAAGGTCGCAATGTGTAGAAAAGTAGTAGAAGTGTTCGTGTTGCGTATTGCTAAAGATTGTTATCAAGCTTGAGTCAGTCAGTGTGTAGTTGATGTTCTCGATAAATCAGATAACGAGTAATAGCAGAGTAGGCTGAAAGCTGAAAGCGATGGATGAAGTTGATGTCAAGATAAACAACTGTGTTTATCAGGGTTGAGTAAATCAGAGTGCGACTGATGTTCTCGATGATGACAAGTGATGGCAGAGTAGGCTGAAAGCTGAAAGCGATAGACGGGGTTGATGCAAAGATAAACAACTGTGTTTATCAATCTTGAGTAAATCAGAATGTGACTGATATTCTCGATAGGATAGCAAGTGGATAGCAGGGTAGGTTGAAAGCTGAAAGCTGGAAGCTAGAAGCAATAGATGAAGTTGAAGTGCAGACGAACAACTATGGTTAAAGGTCCAAGAAGAAAAAAGACAGAGGAGACGGGGGGAAGGGGAACATTTATAGCAGAAAACCAATTCAAAGTTCAAAGGCAATCACTCCGCCGTTATTTTCTGCCATTATTTTCTGCCAGGCAGTCATGGAAAATGCTATCTTCAGTTGCCATGTATATTTCCTTCCATTATGAGTCAAACCAATCAAAAATCGGCCCAATATTCAAATGGAAAGTGTGGCGTCAGATAAAAATTGTGATTCGACGGAACGCGTCGGTCAATAAATTATCGTGGCTTGTGGCGTATCATGTCACGAAGTCACGAGACCGTGCTTTGAAAAACTCAATCATTTTGAAGGGGACTGCAAATGAAATGTGAGTCACAAGTCGTGATTGTTGAGTTAATGGGACTGGGAATTGATTTTGCGCCGGAGGTACAACTTTGTTCCTCAGGTTGACATCGTGTCGTGTGAGTAATCTGACGCGGTCCGATCTCAACTTCTGTCATGGGACCTCTGAAAAATATCTACTTTTTTTATTCTATGGTCTGGAAGCCGCAGCCACAGCCTTCTCAGTTTACTCCAAGATTGTCAACAATATTGTTTCACAATCGATAGCTTTGAGAGAACCCATGACTTGATCACATCACGAGTACAACAACTTAGACAGCAAGAGTCAAGATAACTGACGTTCAGACGTATTTTAATACAACTTATCGTTTATTGTAAAATCATGCACTCAGAGTATTGCTCCAATTATTTTGATATATCCTCCCAAGCCTTTCACGATCAATCGCTGCCACCCAGAAAACACGAAACATTAAATACTCTCAGGTCCCTCGGCATACTGTCGCCACAGTGGGTCGTTCAGAAGAGTCTCCATAGCATTGTTCTCAGTATTGACGAAAACCTCGATGCCTGGGCCAGCCGCAGGTCGTTGGGGCAGAAGAACGTGCATAGAATGTGTGACTCCTGCCTTGGGAGGTCGGACGGCGAGAATAGTGTCGCCGAGAGCAGCGCCCCACTTGATGTCGTAGAAGGGAAATTCTCTCCATGAAGACAGAAGAGCGTGGTTGCCGGGCATGTCGAGGAAGATGGTAGGAATGAGACGAGACACGTTGTCGACGCGCTCGACGCGTGCAGTGATGCTGTCGAGGTATGAGTCCTTTGACTTGTTCACAGCACCTCGGACGATCAAGGCGATATCAGCCAGGGTAACTTCATCCTCATTCATCAGTGTGTCAATGTCCATGATAGCGGGCGCAAAGCCGAGAATGTTGCCGATAGTGTGCTTGTGAACATCCTGGCCAGCATAGCGACGACGAGCATCGAGAGCGAGGCCGAGCATAGAAGGTCCGGTAGGCTTAGTCTCACCCTCCTTATGCTTGTGCTGAGCGCTCATTGTGCAGCGCCAGACAAGAGCTGTGATGGCATCGTTGGTCGAAATAAAGGGAGCGTTGTCCTCATTTGACTTGAAGTGCTTGGCGTTGGAGGGAGAAGCGAGCTCCTTGAGAGCCTCGATCTTCTCAGGTGAGAAGTAAAAGACGTTGCCGTGGGCGATGGGCATGGCAAGCTTCTCAGGAGGACCTGTGGGTGTAAAAGGAATCTCGAGGTACTCAGCGTGGTCCTCGGGGTTACCAGGCTTGGCACCTGAAGACTTGGCAATCTTGGCACGGTCTGCCATGGGGACCTCAGCTGGCTCGATGATGGGGATACCTTGAGCCTTTCGGACCTCTTCGGCGAGAAGCTCGGTGAACTTGTACATGCAAGCGCCATCGACAGCAGCGTGGAGGAAGAGCATGTTGAGTAGGAGACCGCCCTTGACAAAGTTCAGTTGCAACATAGTGGTGTTGAGTCTATCGACTCCAGCAGCAGGCCACTCTCCGCCAAGGCCTCGTTGACAGACGACATTAGTGTCCAGAGCCGAGGCAGGGAAGCCCTTGGTTTTGAGTTCCTCGAAAGAAGGAAAGTCCTCATTGCGAAGGTCCTTCACCTTGAAGTCATGCTCAATCTCATCGCCGTAATGGCGGAGTTGTAGCTTACCATCCTCAAGGTATGTGGGGGTGGGGACAAACTCGCAGCCAGCAATAGGAACACGGTCCTTGAAAGCAGTGTAACTCTTCTTGAAGATTGTCGTCAACTCCTCAGCATCGTAGCTCTGGGGAAGCTCAAAGTGATACACAAGTCTGACCCAACCCATCGGGCCAATCCATTCTGTGGGAAGCAGGGGAGGCGCAAGGTCTACTACCTCAGTGACCTGTTCAGTCATGGTAGTCTTGAGGGAGACTTCCTGGGGTTGGTCGACGACCGAGATCTGAGATGGAACAGCAGCCATTATGGTCTGCTTGGCTCGTTGCTTATTGGAGGTGGAAGCGATGTATGGGAGAAATCGTAAAAGGATCGGGAAGGGGTAGAATGGATGTAACTGTAGTGGATATGGCACTTTTGGTTTCTTCTCGTCAGTTGCGGACAGGCCTGGCTTCTAATACTCGTGTAAAAAGGAGACCTTGTGGCGACACGAAGCTGTCCGCCACCGGGTTCCGGTCCCCGAGCTTTTTTTTTCACTGCTGGGTTCATGTTCTACGGCATGTCGGTAGGTATCCGTACGGTCGTTGCCGTTGCAGGGTCTCGTTCTAGTCTGTCCAACAGAGTCAATGTGCACAGGCTAAACACTGCGACACAAGGAGACAATAGGTATCGGGATTGTTACTAATTGGGAGTTCGGTCAATATTGTTTGGTATCCGTTATTGGAGCGTCTTGGGTGGATATAGTCCATCATCAGGGATTGCGATTTGGGAGTTAACGATGAGTGCCTCAACTTGGCATGGATCAACACAAAGATAAGGAGGATTCAAGTCCACTTCGGCCGAAGCTTGGATTGTTTATCTAGCACTTAGCACGTGGCTCTAGACCGGACGCTACGAAGACTCTGGGACTTGGGAACGAGTTGGCCGAAGAGAGAGAAGATTTGCTGTTTACTCAGGGTGGATATCCCCTTAGTAAGTCTCTTCAAGACGCTAGACCACATCATACAAAATACATAATCAACTGGGACCATTATGGCATCAAGTCATCGACTGACGACAGAAGGATTACCTGTCCCTCGGATATTGCCCCTGCATAAATTTCGGCATTCCAACGCCAAATCGAGAAAGTGACAGCTATTGCTTCATACAAATACCCAACTGCCCTAGGTTTCTGGAACAGTTTTTCCTAGCGACGTCTCTACCCCTGTCACACCCGGACTGAAAACGGCTGCGGATGACAAGGGTTTGAGCACCCAGTGGCCTGTTCGTCATGACTAGTGTTCACCAGAGCCGCAATCTGTCTTGGCAAGCCTCACCTTCAGATTACTGTCAGAACTTAGTACAGATTGCGGAAATCTTGCATCTTAGCAGATATGCGACTCAACATAGCTTTTCAATGCGACCAAGTCCAAGCTTGCGCATCGTCCTTCAGCTCGGGAATCGCCGTACGCATCGGGCGATTCGTGATGGGTTCATGGGGCGAAGGAATGCAATCATCCAACAAAGGGTAGCATCAGAGTGGACACGTCAAAAATCCCCCCTTCCCACTTCGCGTTCCGATTTTTCAGAGATGTGGGCTGTTTATCACTGAGCAGTCAGGTACAACAGGTCCTAATTTTGACCGAGATGAAGCAGGCATTGCTATTACAGGCTGTCTGTCCGCAACGGCTAATGATTGAGGCTCCGTCCAAGGAACAGTTGGAGGATGTTGGAAGAAGGAATTCTTGCCACGAGGAAAAAGAAATGACATCCCCGCATGGTCGTATTTCGTTACCCGGTTTCTCAGCTTTCTTTTTGGCCTGTCTCTCATTATTTATTAGTGAACCAACCCCATGGGCAATCTTGAGAAAGCCTCCGTAAAATTCGATTTCTGTATGCAGCTAAGCTGAGTTGGTTGTGACTCTACTCTGAACCATGGAGCTGGATCCCAATATCGTCGCCATCTTTGGCCCACCGCCTAAAGATCTTGATCTTAGTCGACATCAAATCACCACTTACAATATCGTTACATGTATCATTCTTGGAATTGCCTTTTTGGTGGTGGCTTTGCGCTTCTATGTGAGGAACATGAAGTCTGCCCAGTTGGAGATGGATGATTGGGCTGTGTTGGTGAGCTTGGTAGGTCAATCACACTTCCATTCAGAAGGTGTCACTAATATTCCTGTGCAGATTTGCGCTGCTGCTACTGTCACAATGACAATCTTGGGTGTGTATCTGGTCCAAATGGCGAACCGTATGTGACTAATGGTGTTTAGCTGGTGAACATGGTTCAGGGGCACACGTTTGGTCCATCAAGATCACGACTCTAGTTCAGGTGTTCAAGGTATGTTGAACTTAGCCGATTTGTTCAGTTGATACTGATACTTCATAGCTTGTCTACGCCGAACCCTTCGTGTACGCCCTCGCTGTTACATCCGTCAAGATCAGCATTCTCCTCCTCTACCGTCGACTCTTCCCCCTCGGCATCGACAAGAGCCGCGCATATACGATAATGTTCTACATTGCAACCTTCCTGACAACCTGCTATCCCTTTATACTCTGGATCACGATGGCCTTCGCATGCAAGCCTATCAGCTTCTTCTGGAACCAGTATATCGGCGCCAAAGGAAAGTGCATAGATGTGAAGCTATTCTTTCTTGTGCTGGGCATCATGAACATGGTCAATGATATCATCATTTTGAGCGTCCCTATTCCCCGTATCTGGACCTTGCAGATGAACAACAAGACCAAGGTTTCGGTTATTTGCATTATGCTTCTCGGTAGCTTGTAAGTGTCCCCTCCAAGTCGGACATGTAAGCCTAGTGTTAACCTTATTTAGTGTCTGTGTTGCCAGTATTGCTCGTATCTACTACCTGTGGGGTTTCTTCCAGAACCTCGATGCCACATGGTGGATGGGACCATCATTTGCCTGGTCGAGTCTGGAGCCCTCTGTCGCTATCATTTCAGCATGTCTCCCCACGCTGGCGCCTCTTTTCCGACTTGGTCGTATGAACGCAACATCGCGAGGCACACCTTCTGGGGGTAATGAGCTATCCAAATCGGGGTCCAAACATTTCCAACTCTTCAGTGTCAACCGAACGAAAGGAACTGGATTCCAAAGCGACGATGAGGTTGAGTTGACATATGATGTCGGTCGAGGAGGAACGAGTGACTCAGCACCCTGGAATAACAGGGAAAATAAGGAATCATCTGCTGAGCAGGGTATCGTTGTTTCGACCCAGGTTTCCGTCACGCGTCATGAGAGGAAGAGTCTCAATGACAGAGTCTAGAAGGGTCTTTAAAAGTGTTTTTATTTAGTACATATACCTTCTTGATCTTAAAATCATTGTTCGTTGGTCACACCAAGGCCGCTTACCAAGTTGTCAGGATTGTTCACAACGCTCTATACAGGGTTTACTGGGTAGCAGAAAAGTCGACGTCCTAAGTCTTAGGTTACAAAAATAAATAGCCTAAAGGCTATAGTTTTAGTAGCATAAAATGTCCTACTAATTTCGTCTCTTATGTCTTTAGCGGCCAATTTTTATGATACCCTGAGGAGGTGGCCTGACTACGAAGGCCTAAGGCACATCAGCCAACCAACCCTGCTTATGGTTGGCTCTCTGGGCAGGGACCGACGGTTTTCCCTTATCCAGTCACAGCAAACCAATTCTCAACGCCGATAGCCCGCTCCCTCGCGCGCAACATGGAAGAAATTGAGAGGCTGCGGAGGTAGATACTGGAAGAGCAACGGCGACGTGAAGCTGCTGAGGAACGCGCAGCCGCATCGCAACCATCAACACTCCAACAATATCTCGAAACATGCCATTCGCTAAGCCTTGCCGTCGAAATAATAACCGATCGTTCCTTGACGACACAAGGAGACACGACGAACCCGACCGGCCGAATTTATCCCCGACGAATTATTCCGTGGACTACGTTCGCAAGAGAACAAGAAAAAGTCTGGAATAAGCTTTCATCCAGTCCCTCGTTTTCTTCACAACCCGTCTTTCCATCCCGACACCAGCTGGATTACGTGAGATCCCTGCTTCACCCGGTCAGCAGCGAAATTGGACTTCGAAATAGCGAGCGAGACGTGGTGGAAAATGCAGTCCAGAAGCTGATGGAAGCGACACACAACGATTCATCGCTGAGGAGTCATCTCGGCCTCAATGGAACAGTGACTTTTGAAAGTCACACGAACCTCGGTATTACCGATGACTCCCTTTCCGAATCGACTGGCTCCAGACCACCCAGCCGAACGACTCGACGAAAGGCACGAGGGAAGGGTAACCGAGGAGATCAGTTCTGCATACACCGGACCTCTGATGATCAAAATATCCCTGTTGTCGCGATTGAGTATAAAGCGCCACATAAGTTGAGACGCGACGAGATTGTTACAGGGCTGGTCTCAGAGATCCAGCCGGATCGTGATGTGATTAACCAAGAGGGCGAGGGATATGAATTTGCAGATGCGACTTTCTACTACCGTCGTAACCCAGCTCTACTCCTACATGATAGGTAAAGGCATCCGGTTTGGGTATATCGATACCGGAGAGGCATATGTTTTCCTCCACATCCCTGACGATCCATCCTGTGTCTACTACTCCGTCTGCGTGCCAAGCCTAGACGTCCAAGATGACGACGAGAATCGACTCCATCGTACTGCTGTTGCGCAAGCCTTTGCCTTTGTGCTTCAGGCCATCCGATCGCCGCCGCCCTGTCAAGCCTGGTATGACGCTGCTGAGCATCTCGATACATGGACCGTGGAGTATGAGGACGTGCTGATTGCGTGCCGCTCTATCTATCTGGATCACGGGGATCCCATGGCTACACACTTGTGGCGAAAGGAGTAGAGGCCATGGATATCAAGCATCTACGCTACGAAAACGAGATGTACAGTCATCTTGAGGACCTCCAGGGGAATTTTGTTCCGGTTTGTCTCGGTGTTGTGCACCTTATCAAGCCCTACTACTTTGATAGCGGTGTGTATGAAGACTTCATGTTCCTTAGCTATGGCGGGCGACCAGTCTTGAAAGAATTGAGAGACGTCAACGCAGATATCGCCAACGAAATTCTTACCGCGCTCGCTCGATTGCATCAACACGGAGTCCTCCACCGCGATGCAGAGCCACGCAATGTGCTCTACGATAAACGCACTGGCAGGTACATGATCGTGGATTTGATGCTAGCGAGATTCCATACTCGACAACCTCTCGGGCCCGTCAACGTCAACGTCAACAGTCGAAATCGGAAGAGGAAATGGGCGCCAGGAAAGCATAAGACGGACGTTTTTGCTGCTGAGGCGCAGTCCTTGCGGGCGAGTCTGACAAAATAGGGTGGGTAGTAAAAAAATAGGGACTTGAAGAAGATCAGACGAAATCATTAGTCCACTCTTAGGCCATATATACACTAAGAATGATCTAATATTTATGTCAGCGACTAAATCAGTACCGGTTTTTATTCAAATCACCTGGCGTGTGATTATAGTAGCACGTTTGATAGAGACTAGTAATTTGCATGCATATCATGCTTTACCCAATTTGACATAAGATAATCACAAGTTGACCGATGAGGTTTTTCTTAACCTAACAAACCTTACATAAGTGTTATATGCTGTACCTAATGTAGTTGTGTGATAGTAAAATAATACTTTTAAACAATAAACTAGACAGTTTAAGAAATACAAGCATATGATTTTATATGAGGGTGATGAAAGGACGCTCATCCTTTGGCTGCTCGCCAGGTTTCCATCCCAGTGTTTCATCAGTCAAGGTCAGAATTCCCACTCTCCTGTATTCATCACTCCCTGGTTCCCTCACAATCATCAAAGCTATATAGTGGTCCTCGCCATGACTACAACTTAACAGAATGAGAGCATAGAGCTCAAGTCCATTTAAACCTTTCACAAATCTTCGTTCTTGTTGGGGGCGGTCGTCGGCAAATGCATCAAAGTCATACTGAGGCCTTGTCTCCAGGTTAGCACTTGTAGTGCATAACACTGGGCTGCCTTCAGAACTGAGTCGTGGTCGATCGGGATCCCAGCCATCGGTGGAAAGATAAAGACGCTGCATCGGCCCTTGAATAAGTAGCCTCCCCTCAGTGACCTCCCCATAAGGATTGGTTCCCTTCAATTTGATCTTGACGTCAAGAACTTCGGCCAAGGGAGAATATCCACTACCTTTGAGCCGGATACCGATACCTCCATCCACTGAAGCCCACGACCAAGACGGCGCTCTGTACTCCGGAACTCTTTTACAGTCTCCAGGCTGCCAAGGAAGCTCCGTAATAAGTAACGAACGCCAGTGTCCTGCGACATACTCATCATTGAGCCGCTCTGACATGATACTGGCAAGGCCAGATACAGCAGGTAGCTTATCAGAAGCTTTTGTGAGTTTTCGCCCTCCGTATGTCGCGAGTAGCTGGTACCACGACCTTAGCAGCTCGCTAGTAGAAACGCTGAGATCTTTATCTTTAGTTTGACCATTGGATCCCGTCTGTGGTCGAGAGCTGATGCTTGGGAATCGTTCATCTATGGCCCAACCATCCTCCTTCCGAAAGCCATGATTGCATTCAAACATCATTTGACCACCGCTGTAGAATAATGTTCGACGAGATAAGACACGTTCCTGTAGAGTCCAGCCTCGATGAGAAACTGGATCGTCTTTTAATTGTATATAAACATGCTGCATGGCTTCCTCGAAGGGAACTGCGCATGCAAGTGCGTGGCCGCTTACGCCTTGGTAGGTTTGCTCAAATTCGAAGTATTCTCTGGTTGATACCTTGGCAAAAAGACCAACAGAACTATCTTTGCCGTTGGAGGCATTGATAGTCAAATATGCATTGGCGTAGACAGATAGCATGCGGGCTGACTCTCGTTCCCAGTCATCGTAGTCGTCCTGGCAGATACACATGCTGTCTATCCACAGGTATCTGATGCCGAACTCCCGAGTTAACTTGATGGCATCCTGGTGCATTTGTGGCAAGTCGGAGATAGGAATCTGACGCTTTCGGTAGTCGAGTGTGGACTTTGTGGTGGTGTACTGAGGAGACTTTCCCCAGCAGTAACTGTGCAAAAAATATGTCAGACACCATTGCCCTATGTGTAGAATAAGATAGGTATTTTACCTCAAAGCAATATAAGCGCCAGTCTCAATACCGCCGGTTTCCCACAGTCTTACGTAGGGACTGCTCCTGTTGTCACCCACATCAATGACTCTAGATGGCAATAGCGTATTATGGGGACAGCAGGCTACATGTCTGTTGCATTCATCGGTCCATCCAATAGCTCTGGATATTGCAGTGGGTGATTCTCCATCGTGTTCAACTGGTCTACCAGTGATCACCGAGGAAAGGGGATCTTCTGGGTCAGGTTAGTGGCAGCGTCTCGTATGAAAGGTGATGCAGTCTGGGTATGAACTTACCATCTCGGACACTTATCCCAATCGCAGCTAACAATCTTACTAGCCCTTCTTTATCGCTATCTGTGTAGCTCAAAACCCAAATCCCATCCCCATCCGGTCGCTTCGTTATCCAGAACTCCCACAGAGGCCAAGCGTGTTTGAACTCAGAGTCTTCACGCCTCGACTGGAGCTCTTCCAGCTTCAGTCGGCAAAGCTCCACTTGCTTGTAGATCAGGCGACAAAGCCCGCAGCCAAGGTCTTTAGCCGATGAGTTCAATGCTTCAAGGCTTTGGTAATGGGAGTACCCTATACAGTCCCGGGGCCACTCCCAAAATTCTTGAAGATAAGCATTGTCGCTGCTGACAATAAGAATTTCTTCAGTCGGCGTCGGAGGGAGGTTGTCCCAAGGAATAGCCTCGCAGACATTGCACAAGAACATCACGATGCTTGAGCTAAATAGTGTTGGGTCTTAATTTGCCTAAAAAGGTACGCAATAGACGCAGGTGAGATATAAATAAGTTGTGCCTGAGGCAACTTCAGCAGATGTCAGATACCTAGACTCGAACTAGGTCCGAATAGTAGATGTGCGTTTTATTGTACTTCGTATATCACAAATACGGCGATGTCTAGAGAAAAGCAGATAAACATTTACTAACTTCCCATCATCGCAAGGGCCTAGGCTTAACGCTCTCCAAAGTCGGCGTGACCTCTCCAAACAATCCGGTATCCTTCTTAATAGGCAATACATCAATCGTCGTCTCCCTTCTGAAACCACCACCATCTGGAATGTGGAATCGGTGGTACGCAATATACCACTCATCAGTTCCTGGGATGTTGATCACCGAGTTATGTCCTGTGCCCAAGATTCCCTTTGACTCATCCTTCTTCAGGATAACACCGCGATACGTCCATGGTCCGAGAGGGTTGTCAGCTGTCGCATATCCAACGCGATAGTTTACTGAACCTGTGTCGTCGATAGAGTATGTGAGGTGGTAGGTCCCTTTACGGTAATTGACGAAAAGACCTTCGCGGAAGTCTTGGAGTCCGGTGATGCGTTTCCATGTGCCAGATTTGAGGGACACCATGTCGTCGTTCAACTCAGCGACAACGGGGACACCGTTGCCCCAGTATATGTACCACTTTCCGGTTTTGGGGTCTTGAAAGGCTGCTGGGTCGATGGCTTGGTTGCTGACGATGGGTTCATCTGAAGTACCCTTGATCATGGGCTTGGATTGAGCTTTCCAGGGACCTTCGGGATGGTCCGCGACGGCAACACCAATACTCTTGTGGCCATCACTGACAGAGGGGTTATTGCCACTATGGTAGAAATAGTATTTTCCACCACGGGCAGCAAAGCCAGGTGCCCAAGCGTTGCCAGTTGCCCAGGGCACATTTCCGTTCTTGCCATCAAGGACAAGGAAGGGTTTCTCTCCCTTCGTCCATGATACCAAATCTGGGGATTTCCACCAGTAAAACGAATTACCACCCCATCCTTCGAAGCCATCGGAAGTGACAAACAGATAGTAGGTATTGTTGACGATGGCAATGTTGGGGTCGGCCCAGAGTCCTGGAAGGACAGGGCTGTCGCGCTTTGTCAGAACTCGAGCCGAGACTGAACCAAGAGCTAGGAATGCCACAAGGGCCTGACTAGGGATGGAGAAAAAACGCATTGTGAAGATTGACGACCGCAGAAACTCATCGGAAGTCACTTTAGTGGTTCGTCCTTCTGACTTTATACCTATGCCGTATATCCAACTATGAAGTCACAACAACACGTTCTTGGAAGACTGTCATGACTATACCCGATCTACGGACCGTTTCGGACCGAACTCTTTTCAATTGAATCATGTCGTCCTCGAATTCTATTCGTGCGCAAGATCGATTCATTTCCCCGCAAACGAATCTGGGGGATCTGCATCACGAGGTGGAGAATAACCTTTAAGCGCTCGAGTAATTGGAGATTAGAAGACTCTCGTATTAATATACGATACTACCTTTAGATCGTCCGCGTGATTGTTCCAAGTTTTTGGTGGAATAATGCCTCGGCTTTGTATTTGCCGGTTCCCCAATCTGGGGTACTGGGGAAAGGACGGGGAACTGCATGCAAGTTTATTTCTGAGCATGTGGCATTGGCAACGGAATTCGGAAGTTGCAGATCTAGGCGGGAAACAAGTTGGTCACAGAATATAATGTCTTGAACAAGGATTGTGGCACATCGATCAATTGTTTAAATGCCATATGTATGATAAGGTAGAAATATTTACAGGCTACAATGCATATACAGGAAAGAGCATCAAGCTCACGACTCAAAAACAGACCATGCACTGACCAGCCCAAAAGACAAGCTCGCAGCCTAGTAAGCAACAGGCCAGCCATTGTCGTATCGGAGAAGGTTGATACCGAGGAGAGCAGTTCCAGCGTTATCGTAGTAGTGGTAAACAAGAACATCAGCATCGACATCAGTGAAGACAGCGTTGTGGCCAGGACCGTGGATGTTGCCGTGGCTAGCCATGATCTCAGTACCACCGCCCTGCATCATCTGCTTGCCGGCCTTGTCGACGAAAGGACCAGTGATGCTGCTTGATCGACCGACCATGACGCGGTAGGTGCTGGCGGCACCTTGGCAGCACTTGTCAAAGGAGACCCAGAGGTAGTAAAAGTTGCCCTTCTTTGTGATGAAAGGAGCTTCGACGGCACCGCCGACAGAGGAATCGCGCTTGGCAAGAGAGTAAAACGCGCTTCCGGTGCGCTTACCGGTTTTGGGGTCGAGTTGGATCATCTTGATGCCGGACCAGAAAGATCCAAAAGACAACCACCACTTCCCGTCACCATCGACGAAGAGGTTACCATCAATGGCGTTGTAGTCGTTGTTGTTGTTGGACTCAATGACAACGCCCTGGTTTGTCCAAGAACCTGAAGCGCCAGTCTTGCTGGTGGCGAGGAAAATGGCAGAAGTGCGCTGGCCGAACGAAGAGGCAGAGTAGTACATGTAGTACTGGCCATTGTGGTAGGAGATATCAGGTGCCCAGAGGTTCTTCTCGCCCTTGGTGTACTGCGTAGTCCATGGTGCGCCGTTGGGGAAAGCAGCACCAGCTTCCTTCCAGGCAGTTCGGTCTGTGGAGGTCTTGAGAGCGACATAGTCTCCGGTGTGAGCCATCAAGTATCCTCCTTGGGGCATCTTGACGACAGTGGGATCGTGAACGCGAGTAGCGCCAGTGACAGGGCCGGGGTTGGGGTAAGCGGCGCTGACGGCCGAAGCCATGGCCAGCATTCCAGTGACGACGAATTTCCACATTGTTGCGATTAAAGAGGTGTATTGAACGAAGGTAGCTGATCGACAGATCTTCAATTGAAACAAAGATTGCGGCGCAACATGGCATTTATACTGCTGACCTTGTTCCCCCTTCCATCCTCGCTTGGTATCCGGACAAAGATAGTCCTTAATCTACAGGCCTAGTTTCAGCGAGTACTGAAACGGGGCCACTCTAGGGAATCTATACGCGACATGGGCCGCCTGCTATTTCCAGTTGGTCTGAACTTGTAAGCGCGCCACGGAAGAATTATGATGGGTCGGGACTTGACGGTCCGTTAACCGCATTTGGATCCTTGTCCGATGGTACAATTACCGGCGCAGGACTAACGAGACGAAATGACAACAGGAGGTGCTGACACGGGATGATAAGCAAAACTATAATCAAGCGCAATGAACTGGGCGCTTCTTCAATGGTTGATCAAGATCCAGAGATTAGATAGTATTGTCGCGCTTGTGTATGATTTGCTTTAAAAGGCAGGTAGTTTATAAGTGCAGTCTATCAGTTGACTTCACCGCCAAGACGGTTGACGACCAGTCGAAACAGGCAGGGATAGGACATGCAAGCCCATCACTTGTCACTAATTCAGTAAGCGATCATCATCTGTTTGAAACATGCAGTCTGAGAGTCAATCGAATGAGGTGTAGCTCAGGTTTCCACATATCATGAATTGCTTCTTTAGGAAGTTCCAATACTCATTTCTTTAAAGATACACAAAGGGAGTAAACGTATCAGCACATACAGATAGCATTGGTTTGTCAGAGTAGGCCATATGATCTAATCTTGTCTAGTCTAGTCAAGAATAAGGCACATAGACGAAAGAAAAATGTCCTGAGTAGCGGACATAATGTGTTGGACATACATCACTTGTGCTGACTTTGAATGCTGTTCTCCCACTCCGTCAGCATTCCCATAATCTCAACACTCTTCTCAATGTTTGGAGAAGGACGCTCCGCCTCTTTGACACCACGGCTCAAACAATCCTCCACAGTCTTGACCTGGTATCCAAAGACATCTATCTCACCCGGGACAACAATCTTCTCTGCCTCACCATCATAATCCTTGACCTCAATGATGTTGTCACCTGGAAGAGGGAACCAGGGGTTTGTAACAAAGCTCAATTTCCCCTTGTCTCCAAGAATGGTAAACGAATTGTCGCCACCGTGGCTGTCGCTTGATTGCAAAGTCGCAAGAACACCGTTGTTGAAACGCACCGTCAGAGCGGCGTCTCGGACATGGACGGTCTTTTCATCAACAACGTTGCCGACTCCATGCGATTGACGGGCTGCAAAAGCATCTTTTCCAAAGGCTGTCTCTATGACGAACTGGAGGAGCGACACCGGATAGCAACCAAGGTTGTAAATGGTTCCCATGTTATAAGGGTTGACTATCTTGGAGACATTCATGGAGTAATGACCCTCAACACTTCGAACCGTACCAATACGGTCCTCAAGAAGCAACTGTTGCATCTTCTTCATGACGGGGTGTGTCAGGTACATCAAACCCTCCAAGAAGAAGACATTCGCATCTTTGACAGCTTTCTCAATTGTCTTTGCATCCTCCATTGTGGCTGCGAGGGACTTTTCGGAGAGGATTGCCTTTCCTCGCTTTGTTGCTGCAAGCACTGCCGAGGAGTGCATGTGGTTGGGTAGGCCAACGTACACAACATCGACTGGAGCCTTGTCGAGTAGCTCATCCATCGAGGTATATCGCTCCGCGATGTTGTGATTGTTTGCAAAAGTTGCTAGACGCTGTTCATTGCGGCCAAAGACAGCGGAGATAGTCGAGTTCTTGCTACTGAGGATGGCCTTGGCGACGAGATCGGAGATAAAGCTCGTGCCGAGCACGCCCCAACGTAGTACAGCCATTATGTTTGGAAGTTGAAGTGAGTTTGGTTCTTGAATTGCGATTGGGATTGGGATGATGAGAGAAAGGTTATGTTGCTGTTGAGTGCAGCGTGATGTGAGTTATAAGTATGTAGAATTTGATGATCGGTCCTATGGAGCATCTTGAATTGGGGTTTCGGTCTATACGTTCTCCGGTCCACCTGTACTTCGGTCTATTCACACTCCGGTCTCCTCCATCTATCTCCGTATTAAATCGCCGGTAGATCTTTACTCGGTATTGTCGTCAATGGCAGTCTGCATGATTTATTCATCGGAACTGCGTCTTCACTTACGTGGCTGTCCAGACCCCAGTTAATAAGTGTTTGTGCAGTGGGCTTGCAAGATATGACTGACCTTGAAGCAGGCTGTATTAGTAAACTTCCGCGGAATCGGAAGCTTAGCAATAACCACGAACATTGTATTCTCATTTTTCTTCACCCATAAAATGACATGATGACAAAAGAGATGGCTGTGTTATCAAGTCGATAAGGTAATAAAGCCTCCACGGAAGAATGATTGTTAATGATTTCGGAGACAAAAGGTTTTGAACTTTGAGAATAAAGCATGTATATAAGGCGGAATGACATTTAATGGAAGTAAAATTTACACTGCAACAGAGCTGCAATAATATCGAGAACCAAAAATCAAATTATTCATCATCTGGCCGTACTTCAAGATGGGCATCAAAACTGACATCACACTTTACACGGAGGGCACCCCCAACGGGCTGAAGATATCCATTGCTTTGGAGGAACTAGGTCTTGACTACAAGGTATGACAATCTCAACCCTTGGAAGTTTTGCAATCGCTAACGCACCACAAAGGTCGTCACTTTGGACTTTAGCAAACATGAGCAGAAAGAGCCATGGTTCCAGGACATCAATCCCAACGGTCGCATTCCAGCCATCACTGATAAAGATGAAAGTGGCAACGAGGTTAAAATATTCGAGAGCGGGGCAATTCTCGAGTACCTCGTCGCCAGGTACGATGAGAATCACAAGATATCTTATCCTTACAAATCAAAGGAGCATTGGGAGACCACCAGCTGGCTGATGTGGCAAGTCTCTGGCCTCGGACCTATGCAGGGTCAAGCGAACCACTTTACTCGTGAGTCTACATGTGAGCAATAGAGTCCGTAAACTTACTGTCGCAAACAGGCTATGCACCAGAGAAACTAAAGTATCCTATTGACCGCTACATTAGCGAGAGTAACCGCCTCTACCGCACTTTGGATCGGCAGCTTGCCAAGAACGGAACTGGCTACATCGTCGGAGATAAACTTACCGTTGCGGATATCTCTGTTTGGCCATGGGTGGCCGCCCACAGTAAGCCAGACAACATTAGCCCCTACAGAGATGTTATTTTAATTGGTTTGTAGACTTTTCCGGACTTCCCGACGTCATGAAGTACATTCACATCAAGAAGTGGTTCGACAATCTTTTGGAACGGCCTGGATTCGAGGCTGGCCGCAATGTACCTAGACCTCACTTCCACATCACGCTCAATGACCTGCCTGAGGAAGAACTAGGAAAGTTTGCAGAGCCGGGAATCAAGTGGCAGAATGAGGCGAGGGAGAGGGAGGCTGCATTGTGAGCATACCGGATGGATATGGAAGTGACACAAGAGGCACTGTTGAACCGAACAATTATCTTACATAGCCCTACTACAAGATCTATTGGCCAGACCATTGAGCACACTCTCAGACAACAATGTTACATCGTTTCAATTGCACAATTATCTAGTAATTAGGCGTTTAACTGAAGAATAGTCCAAATGTGCCGCAAGCAGTGAGCTTGCAGACACAGCGTGTGAAATAAAGCCGTCTAGTGAGTACAAGGAAACCGTGATCAGCGGTTGTACTTAGCCCCCGCCACATCAGGACTATCACAACCCTCGTAATAGTCATATACTGCGACATCGTCAATGTTGACCCTAACCTCATCACCTTTATACCCAGCCTTGCAGAAAAAGCCAATGGACAGCCTTTGGTCATCTTGCTCAGCAGTAATGCGAAACTCTTGCATGTAGAACTGACCCTGTTGGACAGGTTCCTCACCATCGGTATATACGAAGTGCACAGATTGACCATCAGGCCCAGCACTTGCGCCAATTCTACATTCATCTGACTGGAGTGGATGACCTTGGAGAGACCAATAGTATCTGACTATATAATCTCGACCGGCAACGACGCCTTCCAGCGATTGAAGAATCGACGATGACCATGCGCCGTCCGGGTATTTGATAGCACTTAAGAAATCACATCAGCATCAACGGCAAACACAAGAGACGAAAGAACTTACATTGCATTGCTTCCGTCTCTGCCAGAGTTGGGAGCTAGCCAAGGGGTCTGCAAAAAGACCCAAGGCGATGTAGTAACCCAATTTCCATTGACCTTGTTGTCAAAAGATGGGTTTTGGACGTAGTTGGTGTATTCGCCTGTGAATGTACAGTGAGGTGCTGAAGAGGATGTAGCGGTCTCAATAGCCGATTGGTCGGTTGTTGTATAAGCTGTAGTGGTAACAGAAACCTCTACCGTGGTCAAGGTATCAGTCGCCGCGGAGGTTTCAGAGCTCAAGTCATTGACTGTGGTTGTCGTATCTTGAGTAGTCTGTTCGATTGTTGAGGAAATGGTCGCAGTGGTATCGTCAACAGTGTTGGAGGTTTCAGAGGTCAGTGTCGTCGAGCTGATAGCAGCTTCTGATCTAGAAGCCTCGTTCGAAAGGGCAGTGGTAACCGAGGAAAGAGCTTCAATGGTTGTCGGAAGACTCTCGATCGTAGTCGTTTCAATTGAACTTGTTCCCAAATGAATAGCCGTCGATCTAGACGCAGGCTTACAAGGACTGGCCTTGACACTGCCAGCTAAAGCAACAGCTACGACAGTAACTGCAAACGTGTGAAAGATCATCTTCAAAATTGCAAAAGAGTGAAAGTACGCCAAAACGTAGGAGAAAACGAGCGACTAGAGGGACGAAATTGAGAAAAAACGTCCATGTTCCATGCCCTCATTATAAAAGTTACTTGAAGATGGAGTATCGTTGCATTGTTGGTCGAAACGTCATGTTATGGCCGGAACTATTGGCTTAGCGTATCAATAGTCTCGAGAACAACAGTCTAGCGCCGGGCATAGACACATGACAGGCTATCAACTGCAGGTCTATCAAAGCTGACAGAACATTATCAGAGCCGCAATTAATCTCGCCAAGATATTGGCGAGCCAGCCCAAGCACTGATCAGTTTTGAGTGCCAAGAGAGTAATGCCACAACGACTCCAAGTCTGGATAAATACTGTTCCGCTTCCCGAGCTCAACCAGAGTCATCATCGATGTTGTTCCCCGCGTATTCCCAAGGTTGACCTTGAGGCGCTCGGTTATGCCACCGCTTATCCGAGGGTGCCAAACCCGACACAAAGCCGTGATCTGCAATGATTTGTCGAGACCAGGTTCAATGTTTCTTTTGTCTACATATAAATTAATCAATATTTTCTGTTTAATAACATATAAGCTGTGGTAGAACATCCGACTAAACAAAGACTTCACGACTTGTCGCGACAATGTCGGCGGCAAATGTGCCCAATGTCGAAACAAAAACTCCCGAAAAGGACCTAGACCGTGTTTCCCTTAGTCAAGAAATTGCTGTCGACGCCCGAAATGGAATCCAATTGCCTGTCGGCTTCGAGGCATTGGATCCAGCATTCCCTGTAATTGAACTTCTCCAGTCGAGCAATATCGATGCCTCGCCAACCTCCACCCCAAAAAGAACCCCTCATTTCCAATCACCATTCAGCTGGTCACATAAAAAGAAGATCACAATTCTGTCTGGAGCTTTCATGGCATCCACACTCGCATCATACTCCTCTGGTGCATATGCCATGGCGTCAGAGCCCCTGCGGAACGAATGGAACATCAACGACACACAATTCAACGCTGGCATTACCCTCTTTGTCACGGGGTTTGCTATTACACCAATGGTACTTGCCCCCGTGAGCGAGGTACACGGCCGCTATTGGGTCTTTGTCGGATCAGGTATTGTGTTCTTTCTTGGAAGCTTGGGTTGTGCTGTGACGGAGAGCTTCGCTGGCATGATGGTTGCTCGTCTGATCACAGGTAATGGCGCCGCTGTTTTCGCGACGCTCACGGGCGGTGTTGTCAGTGACCTTTATCGAAAAGAGGACCGCAACACTCCAATGGCTTTGTACTCCCTTTCTATCATGATAGGCACTGGCTTGGGACCTCTGGTCAGTGGTGCCATCGTAGACCGTCTGGGGTGGAGGTGGATCTTCTATCTTCAGCTCATCACCATTGGGACGGCAACCACCATCATATTCTTCCTTTTCCAAGAAACTCGAAGCAACGTGTTACTAAGACGAAGGTGCATCGCGCTGAACAACATGCAATTCAAGACCTCAGACGGAACGCCTGTGAACTTCTGCCCGTCAGTTGAAGAGAATCTCCACGTCGACATCAGTCTGATATGGCGAAGTCTCGCATTTCCCCTGCGTCTACTGGCTACAGAGTCGATTCTGTTCTGGTTCTCTCTATGGGTTTCTTTTGCATGGGCGATTTTGTACATGCAGTTCAGCAGCATTGGACTCGTCTTCCGAGGCGTTTATGTGTTCGACAACACTCAAGTTGGAGCAGTGTATGCGGCGATCGTCGTTGGATCCATTCTGAGCATCGTTATGGCCGTTATACAGGAGCCCATCACACGTTGGATATTCCCTCATAAGACACTGTCTTCAACACCTGAACAGCGACTTCTATCCCCGTGCATACAATCCATTCTTTTGCCTATTGGGCTATTCTGGTTCTTTATGTCTGCTAGGTCTGATGTACATTGGATATCTCCGACGCTGGCAATTGGATCTTGTACAATGGGTATTTATAGTATCTACCTGGCTGTGTTCAACTACCTAGCAGACACATATCACGGTTACGCTTCATCGGCTCTGGCGGCTCAGAGTCTATGTCGAAATCTCATCGGGGGGATATTTCCATTACTTACAGCAAGGATGATTACCTCTCTAACATTGAAGGGTACTGGCGGTTTGCTGGGTGGTCTTGGGCTACTTTTGACTACTATTCCATGGCTGCTATACTTTTACGGTCGGGGGATCAGAGCTCGGAGTCCTTTTGCAAAGGAAATGGAGTAGAAGAATGGCATTGGGTATGTATCACAGAATGGGAAGTTGATATAATGGTAGATTGAAGATTGCACAGGTAATGAAAAACTCAAGATTTGTCGCAAACGTCAGGTGCTTGACTCCTGATCGCTTGTCGGCTACGTTTTTAGTTGTCAGAGAAAGCCTTGAGCAACTTCAAGGCAGCTAGCTCAACCACAGCTCTAGCAGTAGGCGATTCCCTGATAGGCGCCAACATGACAAAGTCATGGACTTGTCCATCTGCCTTGATGACTGACGCATCGACCCCTAATCCTTGCAGTCTGTGACCAAACGCCTCTCCCTCTCCAATCAAGGGATCTGCGCCAGACACAAAAATGGTTGTGGGTGGGAATCTGGAAAGAACTTCATCTGGGGCGAATTGCAGAGGTGAGGTCAGTGGGAGCTTTCGATCTTCCTGGTTGGGGAGGAAAGCGGGTATCATCCAGTCCATCGTCTTTTCAGACAGGTACGGGCCGTCCTTAAAGGTCGTGTATGTCTCGGATTTGCTGTTTGTGTCCGTGACGGGGTAAAAGAGAACAATCTGGCCGATTTTGGAAGCAAGGCTACGGCTTTGGGCGAGCTGTGTCATTGCGATAGCCATGTGGCCTAGGCATAGGTCAGAGCCATATCATTTGTAGGTGGGAATTGAATGTTACCTCCAACACTGTCACCAGCGAGACCAAATTGCTTCGCCTTGATGTTATACTTGTCGCCGTTCGTTACAAAGTGCTCTAGAACACCGTATACCTGCTCGAACTGGACAGGGTATTGAGCTTCGGGAGCTGGAGTATAGTAAGGGAAAACGACCGCAGCACCAGTCTGGCGTGCTAAATCCTCCATCAAAGCGCCGTGTGTGGTCGGGCTGCCGTAAATCAGAAAAAAGTATCGTCGTTACATATTTCTGGGGCTTGCTCACCTTCCCAGAATCCATCCACCACCATGGGTGTAGAAAATCATGTTCAGAGTACCCTGTGCATTGGCGGGGCGGAATATGACAGCTGTCACATTTTCGCCCTTGACAGGAATTTGGACCTCTTCACTTTTGATGTCGGAAGCAAGTTTGTAACTCTGGATACTTTCCAGTACCTCACGAGCTTCTTCGTAGGTCTTGGTATAGAGGGGCGGACCTGAAGCGGCCGCATCAGCGAACTTGCGGTTGATCGGGTCGAGATAAGCTGCCATGGTCACAGATTTATGTCTGGTTAACTCGGTATGGTTGTGAGAGGACTTGAATGCAACTAAATGCAGATGCCCGGCTCTCTTATGTTGTATGTTGAGCAGATATCACAGGCTTGCTTATCGACAAGTCTGAAGTCATTAGCCCCCCGCATAAACACCTTCCTTTATAATTTAGCATAAATAAAAGTCACTAATGCTTCATAAGCATGTGCTTATGTTTCTAATCAGTTTTGTAATGTGATGGATGCTATTGATTGGCTGACCGGGAGCGGAATTTCCGATGCAAGCTATAAAAAGAATCGACGTTAATGACAATAGGTAAAGTTAAGTCGTACTAGTATGCGATTATCGCAAAGACAGTCTGTGCCGCAGGTTCAATGCATGATGATATCTACACGATGACACTATAGTACAAGATTACGCAACAGTATTCTTGTGCAGGGCTAGATAAGGCATTATTTCCAATGATATCATTTAATTACCAAGTTGATGGTGCTTGGTTTGGTCGTATCATGATGTGCCTCGCAAGAATTGACACTGCAAACGGTTCCTATCAATGTACATCATCGTTCGAAAAGAAGGTATTGTATGTCTAGTACACATGTCGCTGGAATACCCACAACAAGCCGAGATCGACGAATTAATCAAACTAATAAGTTTGATACGTGATCAATGGGCATAGCATTCCTGTTATCGTCTGGTCAGTTGTTACACATCGAGCAAGTAAATTGTGTCTCCCTTGGTACAGGTTAAGTGACATCATGGTAAGAGGCTATTCCTAACTTAGAACGGAATAACTGAGATCCGATGGTTTGAACCTAGCTCTTCAATGCCAGGCCGGGCCTTTCCGCGTATGTCTCCAGCCGTATGAAGCTAATGTCTTACTAGAGTGAGGTATCAGTTTTCAGAAAGACTGGTCAACAACACATATATCACTTGCACTTCCTATCTAAACCTAGCCCGTTTGTCGAAATCGTGGCCAGTTTCTAGAGTTATTATCATGGGATAATCGCGGACACCCTCACTCTATCATCGTTGACATGCGATTCAGTAACTCTGCCCTTGCGAGTGCTGTTAACGCCGCTAAAATGCAAAGTATCCAGAAGAGCTGTGAGATTTGCGGCATCTTTGACAAACTTTTCGTTGAGAAAGATGTAAAACGCAATTTGAGTAGAGAACGAGCCATTGAGAAACGGTGCGCGGTACACACGCCGTTACTAAACTGGGTAGAGAATAAGTATGTCGAGCGCAATCAACTTGAGAGGGAAGTTGGCTATAAATCGCGCAACTATGAAGCATCTGGGTTTCATTTTGCGCGAAAGAAAGGCGACATCCCTTCAGTCGCTGTGACTGACTACAAAGGACGACCACAAGGCCCGTTTCAAATCATCCAACATCAATTAAAGACACAAGACAATACTCAACTGGATGATCATACGAGTACGATGAACCCAGACTGGATCGACCTTGGTATAGCGAGATCATGGATGGACAAGTGCATTGCAGAGCATGGATCAGAATGCCAGGGTACTCTGAACCTGCAGACAGTCTCACCTGCGTGGCTTATCGACACTCAAAAGGATTGTTTGGTACCAGGCACGACCAGTAAGGAATATATTGCTTTGAGCTACAGATGGGGCCCATCAGCAGCTCCGCAAATGGACAATGAAACCTTCAAACAGATGGGAGTCCCTGGTGGCCTTTCAAAACAACGGTCCTTTCTCACACCCACGGTCCGAGACGCGATTCACACCGTCCGTGAACTTGGCGAGAGATATTTGTGGGTAGATGCTATATGCCTTCCGCCCGATGATATAGAACAGGTATCCGAGCAGCTGCAGCTCATGGGATCCATCTATGCTTCCGCAAAGCTCACCATTGTTGCGCTTGACGGTGATGCAAACACTGGCTTCCAAGGTCTTGAAGGCCAATCATCACCGAGGAAACTGTCAAATTTGTTCCATTGGAGGAAGGATACGAACCTACTGTTGAGAGATCAGCCTAAGCTCTCGGCTATGGACGTGCAAGCATCAGAATACTTTACACGGGGATGGACGTATCAGGAATACATGCTGTCACAGCGACGATTAATCTTTGGCAATCAGCAAATCCACTGGAAATGCTCTTGTGCAGAATGGCACGAAGATCTCCCTACTCTACAGGAAGAACAAAGAGGAAAGTCTGTCCGACCCAAGTCATTGGGATTTCCCAACATCAAGCGGGGATTATCGGATGTCCGAGAGTTCGGTATATTGATCAACGAGTACAATGCCCGGCAGCTCAAATATCCTGAAGACGCATACCCAGCTGCGGATGGTCTCCTGAACTATCTAGGAAAGCTTGCGTTTCCGGGAGGGTTTTTGTTTGGTCTACCCAGAATATACTTTGGCATTGCACTAATGTGGTCTATTGAGTTTGGAATGGCCAATCCCAATAGACCTCAAAGACCTGGTCTGGCTCGAAGGATGCCCTCCGAAAGAAGCCATTCCATTCTACCAAACACACATCTCCCATCATGGTCCTGGGTGGGATGGAGTGGATATGGTGTTCATATGCTCGATAGAGAGGCCCAATTTCGATGGGCGGACTTGTTGCTTGCCGAGACCGGCTGGAGTCCTGTTCAACTCATCAAGACTTCCAGCGTCACTATTCCAATCACCGAGTGGTTCAGCCATAGCTCCAAAGGCTTCAACATTACACAAGCCCTACCACATTCTGCTACGGTATATGAAGAGGGTTCAGAGATTTCTTACGACAAAAGTGTATGGACTCGGAAGGAGTTTGATCCTGTCCAGCATGGTATAAAGGCTGAAGGCTTCAACCCGCCTTTCGGATTCAGTGGGAAACATATTTACGAACACATCAACCTTCCTAGTAAATATTTCTGGTGGCCTCTCCCGCCTTCAAGCTCAACACCCCTGGATGAACCAGACAACACCAGCTATAGCCCTCTCATTTCCTGTCAAGCAAAGCGTGCTTGGTTTGGGGCTGCTAAAATGGTCCGCTGGAGCCGAGACGTCAACATGGATGCCCACCTACGCTTGCTAGACAAGAAAGGGAAACTATGTGGATGGCTCCAACTTCCGAACGATGACGAAATAGACAGGTTTCCAGAGCCAGTGGTTGAAGAGGGAATGGGCAAGCATGTTGATACGTTAGGGTTAGAAGGAGTCTTTCTCAACCCATCGCCTGCGCGGGCACAGTCGCTGGAACTGGTTGCCATTTGCCGATGCAAGTTTGCCGACATCGAAACAATCGACGACAAGATACAGTACAAAGAGTTCTATGGTGTGCTTTGGGTCGAGTGGGTTGATGGTATTGCCTATAGGAAGGGATGCGGATATGTGAAGAAAGAGCTTTGGGAAGAGCAGGATCTTGAGGATGTTCATTTGATACTTGGGTGAGAGTATTAGGATAACTGAAAGCTAAATAAATAATAATCCATAAAGTGTTCGCATTGAATACTAAAAGGAAGACAAGGGATAGAGGTAGGCTTGTATATTGGGCGTAGGACAAAGGACAACCCAGCACGATCCGCGACAACTCTCGACTTTGATCAGTTCAGTCGCTTCAGACATAAGAGACGAAATAAAGAGGATAATTTATTTTATTTAGGTCATTATCTTAGGCAGTTTATGTTTATATCCTAAATGCTCCTGCGCCATCGTCGTTCGAAAAAAAACTAGATGCATACACATATATATCTCCTCCTATAGCTTCGTCTCTGTACATTCTATCCATTAAGTAATGAACCAATCCATAGGATTCATGAGCTCCGCGCCGAAATCATCCATCACTGGAGGCGTTGACGGGACAGGTGCAGGTGCAGATGCGGAAGGTATTCGTGACTGGGACATCTTCGCCACGTAGACAATCGAGGGATGACTGAGCTGTATGGATCGCGTTTCAGAATCCAGTGGCGTGTCAGGTACCAAGTCGATAGTGACTCGGGTACCCTCAGGAAACAACCGTACATGAATTGTTGGCTGAGGCGTCGCTTCCTTTGGGACTGTATCCTCTGTTGGTCCTGGAGTCCTAGGAGCAGTGGCCGAATCTGATGGTGTTGAGGACCCGTGGTTATCAGACTCGTCTTCGTCTTCGTCTTCGCCGTCGCCCTCCCCCTCGCCGTCGCCGTCGCCGTCGCCTCGACCTTTGCCTCGACCTTCGCCTTGACTTTCGCCTCGGTTTTCGTCTCGGATTTGGCCCGCAGCATTCTGCAGCATTTCCGAAGTGGCTCGAACTGCCCATTGAGTAGCACCTGTAGCGGCTGGTGAGCTGCGAAGGGCAATAGCAATAGTCTCTGACATCACGGCCTTCATCCCTTCTGCACTAAGAACGAAGTCCGTTGTTGATGCGATGGCTTTGTCTCTGACAGCTTGCTCTGCCCTTGCTTGGAGAAGGGGTTCAATCAGTATTCCAACCTTTTGAACGAGGTACTGGCAAAGGTCGGGGATTTCGTCATCGTCTGCATAAACTAGAAGCAAGTCAGCGTATGTTTATCCCAACGATGACTCTCGCAGGACGAGGGCGTGGATGGAGCGCGACAGGGAACCCACAAGGAGATAGAGGCTCGTTGAAGTGAGGGAATTGGTCTTTAGGAAAGAGGATCAACCAAACGTCGATGAAGAGCTTCTTGCAGTAGGCGAGCCACTCGGGTGGGGGTCGAGGACGATGCTCCCCATACTTCGCGACTGTTTCTTGAACATTATCCTTCTGGCCGTTGCTCATATAGAAGCGTGCATGTGCTTCCCCGTCGGTGTCTTTGCTTTTCGCTTCTTGGGAATGATGGTCGAAGAGATGGTTTCTGCTAATGTCAGCAACGGTCGCAAGATCAATGCGCGTTGGCCTACCCTACCTCCATTTGTGCACCGCAGTCATGTTCGCAGAGCAGTAGCTGAAATCGCGATTATCGTGGATCTCAGGGTATGCAAGACGATACGGGCAAATCCAGCGACGAATCTTGTCCTGGTTGCGTTCCTTGTTGCGCTTCTTTTTGGGCGGAGAGTTTCCGTTACTCTCACCATCGCCTGTTTCATCAGCGCCGTCTTGTCCGGCGCCTCCAGCACCCTCCTCGTTCCCTTGCTGATTACCTCCGGTACCGCCACCGGCAGTCGAATTTTCTTTTGACCTCTGACGCTTTTTCGATGGTTTATTTGAAGCCTTTTGTGGTCTGCTGGATGGACCATCGATGCATTCGTCCTCGTGCAGAATAAGAATGCTGCGGCGATTGGCTGGCAGGTTCCGAATACCTGTGATAACATCCTCTGCGTATAACGAATCATGCGCTAAGACTTGTCGGATTACGGAGAAGATGGGAGGGTCCGCAGCGGCTGGTTGGGGAACTTGAGCCTCAGAATTGACACTAGACATGTTCTGGGGTTGTGTGGTGGGACCATTGTCGACGCTGCTGTGGTCGCTCTCTAGCGACGGACATGGGTCTATGGATGATGCTCGCGCGGCGGATCGTCGTACTAGCTGCTGTGTGGACTTGGGAGACCCCTGTGTCGTTTTGGGGGAAGCTGCAGGATGAATGGCGATGGACCTGGGTTTGCCAATCAACTCTTCGATAGTGCGTTCCTAAAACGAGACGTGGTTAGCCATACCAAATAGAGGTGCGTGGAAGCGGCTTGGTAGCTTACATGGCAATGGCTTCGACCGTTGAATCTGTCTGTGAACTCGTTGACGCGTTCGACAGCGATCCTCTCGAATTGCGCCTCGCTCCAGCGATCGGCGCCGACGTCGATGCAGCGCTCAGCGACTGTTCGGACTCGAAGGAAGACATCGAGGAGCGGCGGGTTCTGTGTATGGCAGGCCTGTCAGTACCAAGTAAAAATAGGTAGGTAATATCCGTAGATATTGGGGAAACATCTGCCCCACCTCTTCATGTCCGTCACTCAATTGTAACGTAAGGCATGGCATGTCTGCTTTTGGGTAGGTATGTCAAGGTAGGAATGTTGAGTATAGACCGGCCGTAATGAACCGACAGTAAGCTTGTCCGGAAATTAATCGAGGTGCAAGAGCTGATGGTCGTTTTGGAGGGGGGGATGCTATCTTTATTGATGTGGACTTGGTCTGGTGGGTGACATTGGATTTCTCTTTCCCTCGCGACAAGTTATCTGTCTGCGTATCTGCAAAAGGTCTCGCGACAGTCTGCATATGCACTCTCTGACATCAACCGGCATGCAAAAAGAGATGACAAGACAAAGACCGTTAATACAAAAATTGTTCATATTACATATTCTTGTAGTTCACCAAAGCTATCATCCCAGATTATCGGATAATAGTAGAACATGACGATAAGTCGCGAGAAAGAGAAAAATCGGATGATACAACCACCATCAGCTATGCAAGTCCTCCACTAACAGGTTTACCACTGACGGCACAGCAAAAATGACTAGCGCGATACTCTTGGTTCCCTCCAACTTTGTACCGAGGGGTAGATGCCATTTGTGCCAAAGTTGACAGAAACGATGATAGAGAACCGTTTGGTGGTTAAATCTCCTGGCGACCCTGAAAGCTACCCCAACGTGCACTGCAATTTAGTTAGCATCCTAACTCTTAGACTACAAAAATAAGTAGTCTAGCCAGTATGGACTAAATAGCATAAACTGCTCTACTAATTTCGTCTCTTATGCTTCAACCCTGAGGCGTAAGTTACTGACGCAAGAAAGACCCGAGGACTTGGTACGAGTTGCACAAAGTGCGACACCATCTATTCCATCAACTTTAATTATATCATCTTATTGCACAATTCACCACCTTTTGTATTACACTTAAAAGCCCAATTGGCGCGCATGGCTTGTTGATAGTACACATCTGACCAGCCACTGACAGGAAGTTCCAGCACTTGCAGCCTCGTTATTTATCAGCGACTCCAATTCCTGTCATTTGCACATCTTGTGTCTTTCCCTTAGATGTGTCAGTCTGCAGAACAACAATTTACTTTTACTGCAGAGATTTCCAGTCTTTTTGGGATTATTTCGAGTTGATTGTGCCGCTAGTACCTCGTCTTCTACATTTACTTGTCCAAGTCTCTTCATCGCTAGATTTGTTACACCAAAATGACTCGACGTCTCGGGAAATGTTTCCATCGCAGCGTCTTCTACCGTCAACTCCAGATAAATCGCCGTTTCCCACAACGAAAAGACATTATATATCAACAAGTCGTCATTTCCTAATATTTTCTGCAACGCGCACGTCAAACCTGATGTTTCTCAACAGCTCATGAGTTTTAAAATGCCTATATAAGCTGACGATGTGTCGCTCTTTAGGATACCAACATCACTTCCCATCTTCATCCAAGACTTTATCATCTTTCCCTTCCACCTGAAAACACACTACTACACATCTTACAGCCTATCCTCTGTTCAAGTCACACATGGAACCCCAGTCTGACACCAAGATCACCCACCTTCTTTTCTTCAAGTCCCTTTCAGGAAAGACCCATACCTTGAACATCTCAATCTCTGAGGGCGAGGACCCTGAAGCCTTTGCACTCAGCCTCGCCAAAGCCTTCAAGCTGCACTTCAACGGCTTCAAACGAGTATTGTATCGTGGTATACTACTCAAAAAGCCGGTTGTCTCTCTTGTCAAGTTTTCTCAGGCAAGTGTCGACCCTCACTGTCTACTTTTCGTCACCACCATCTAACCTCGACAATAGATCACTGATACGCATCCCATTGACGGGGGTGAGAACAGAATCTTCATCCAGGAAGAAGTTCTTAATCATACATTGACAGCCGCCCTGCGCAAGCCATCTATCTTGCGTGGCGTTGAACGCGGCAGGTTTTACCAAGGTTATAGCCATACTATTGTTGGCACTGATGGTACTGTCCCGGAAGCTGCTATCCTAATTCATTTTGTTACTGACCCTTCGGCCCTTACAATGGTAAGGATCATTGCCACGGTCATCTCTGTTGGTATTGGTTTGGGTGGAGACTTTGGCTTGTCACTGTGAGAGTTACCCTGAAGACATCACAATTAGAGAGTGTTGAGCAACAGACTGAGGTTATTGACATGTGTGGAAGACTATTTATGGATCAAATACTTTGTCCTTTAATTAAATTGAAGAATGCACCTTTATAATTTATATTTTGATCAATTTTGGTGACCACAAACAAAGCAAAGGTGGCTGCCTTTGGAAGTAATGTAAAAAAGCCTTCGTAGTCCCGAGAATACCTATTATCAGATAACCTCTAAAATAAACGTTACATCAATAAATAAACATTGAGATGATCTATTGAATCATGTATCATTTTCATCTTTTGCGATTTTCCTCACGCAACAATCTCCCAGCTGGCCTTTTAACCACAGCCTCGTCAATTGAGATGACTTCTGCCACTTAAACGGGCCGCGAGATTGTAGCAACTGACTTTGCCGTGCTTCATTATCCCCGTTTGCCCGCCGTGTACCCGTCACATTACTTTACGCAACAAGTTTGAGCCTTTGGACGACTCTAGCAGCATCTTTTGTTTATCTTGTTCGGTATTGTCAAGAGTCTCCCCTACGCGGACATGCCCAATCCCATGTCCATCTTCGGCTTCGGCTTCGGCTTCGCGTCTGTTGCCGCCGCTATCCAGATTCCCATGTTCAGTTCCCATTCCCCGACCACCTCAATTCACGATCGTATCAACCATGTACTTCCTGCGCTTGAAGATATCATGGAAATTGGTGGAACAGCAGGCGTTTCTATTGGCGTCATGGCCGAGGGCCAAGTTCTTATTGAGCGCCATCTCGGGTACGCTGATGTTGAGGCCCGTAAGAGGGCCGACTCTGGCACACGGTATCCTTTGGGTTCATTAACAAAGGCCTTTGTTGCAACAACTGTTGCGAAGCTGGTCGATGATGGTCTTCTGAAATGGGATGATCCCATTACCACCTATATTCCCGGGTTATCTCTCAAGTCGGATGACACACTGGCCACCGATTAACCTTGATTGACCTTCTCTCTCACCGGACCGGACTTGCCAGGCTTGACCCGCTCTGGCTCGGGGCGAATGGCCAAGTCAACCTACCGAAAGAGAGTCTCATCGACATGTGCAACAATCTTTTCCCTGTGCAGCCGCTCCGCTCCGGCTGGCTCTATAACAACTGGATGTATGCTTTGGCTGGAAAGATTATAGAGGAAGTGACCAAGTGCTCTTTCGGGACAGTCCTGGCCAGTCATGTCCTTGATAAGCTTGAGCTCAAGAACACCAGTCTGATCAGCTCATCAATACCGTCGGGTTTGACAGCACATCCATACCTCGTCTTTGATGACAAGACTTTGATGCGCAGCCCCGATTTGGGCATGACAGATGAAGACATCATGTCATCCGCCGGTGGAGTTCGCAGCAATATACCGGATATGCTCACATGGGGGAATGCGTTGCTGAGTCCATTTCGCAATGACAATGACGGGCCTCTCAACTATATCGATGCTGCCATGTACGGGCACAGCTTCATGAACCAATCGTTCAAATCAGACGAGGCTTACGGTCTTGGCTTTGCCAAAGTCGATCTGCCGGCACAGTTTGGCAAGATAGGATTTAACCCTGGTCTTGTAGAGAAGGGAATGCCAGTCTTGAATCCTGGTCTCGCTCATCAGGTCTTCTACCACAATGGTGCCATCACAGGTTACAACAATTGCTTCATGCTTATTCCCGAACTTGACGCGGTTATCATCGTTTTGACAAACTCGATCTCCCAGAGTGATGTCGCAGACTGGGTTGCCCAGACACTGCTACAAGCCGTCATTGACTCGCCATCGCCGGTTGATATGAGGCCATTAGCCAGACGAGCGGCTGCTAAATGGAGAGCACAATATAAAACCATGGTTGACAGTTTGGAAGATGCAAGAACTCCTCATACTCAGGAACCTAAACGTTGCAGCCTGACGGGCAAATATTGGCACCCAACTCGCGCGCTTTACCTTGAAGTCTTTGAGGACGACAAAGTCCTCAGCTTCAGTATCAATGGGAAACCATCTCAGTCACATGTTCTGTCTCACTACAACTACGATACGTACATGTTCCTTCCGTCGGCTGATGATCGAGTTCGGCGTGGGCTTTTCCACTACGGAGTCCAATCTTGGCTGCTTCACTTCAAGGAGAATGCGGACGGTCGGTCTGACAGTCTTGTGTGGAATCTGGATGCAAAAGCGGTTGAGGGGGAAGTGTTTACAAAAGATCCGCAGTAGTAGGTAGTTACCCTATTGTTCCGGAGGAAGGGGACAAACCGGTTCTTGTCTAGATAGATTATCGTAGTGTTGTTGCTGTAGGTTAGGGCAGGTTAGTACCTGTATTTAAATATTAGCAATAAAAGTACTACTACGTACAATATGGAAATGATTGGTTTAAAGTGGAGCTGAGTGAATTTCGCGGCGTTGGCAGCACGAGTACCGTACCTGAGAGGTAGTAAGCAATTGAACCGCAGGTACAAACAAACTGTTCATATTTATATTCCACGCGTCAATAGATCGATACAAACATACAAAGAGAGAACCCCAAGATGCGCGCAATTTCCAGCTCGTTGCATCTCTGTGCGCGTCGTCCTGCTACTCTGGGGTCGCGTCTCGCCACACCAGTCACGGGCCTACTCCAAAAGCAATGGACAAGCAACCAATGCTGTAGTAAAAAGAATAGCCCGAAAACACCAGCTCCCGTATCTATCGCGTCTACCGAGTTTTGGAGCTCGAGAGCGGTATGGAAGAGAGCGTCTGTCAACACCACGCGATGTCTCATCGGCTGCACAGTCGGTGACTTTTCTGCCATGTGGATGCTTCAAGCCTACTACCCAGAACTGAGCATGGGGATTGTCATGCCAATATCCAGTTAGTTGCCCACTACTGCGCATCTAGTTACAACCACTAACCCAGCAAATCAGTGGCATCTGGTATCTCAACGTCTATTCTTCTCGAGACAGTCATGCTACGCGTCGGTCGCGATGGTTTGACATGGCTCACTGCTGTAAAAACAGCAATCGGCATGAGTCTAATCTCCATGTTGACCATGGAAGCGGCAGAGAATGCGGTAGACTACTATCTGACAGGTGGGAGAGTCGCGCTTGATGATCCTTCATTCTGGATCGCGGCTCTGGTCTCTATTGCCGCTGGGTTTCTAGCACCGCTACCCTATAATTACGCGAGGTTACGCAAGTATGGAAAGGCCTGTCACTGAGGTTGTCTGTATTTCCATCCCACCTTGAGTTGTATCATATAAAACAGATGACAAATAGTCTTTTTTATACTGGGCCTGGCAATCTCGTTTGGAATATGTTGAGTCACTCGTGTTGTCGGTAAATGTTTTCCGCCCACTTTCCGTCCTCCAGCCATCTCTCGTGTCTCAGCAAATGCACGTATTGTCACTGCAAGAAATACCAAGAGTCAGGAACAGCCGGCAATCTGATCCTGCAGCCAAGTCAAGAACCCCAGATAGATCTACCCAGGATTGGAGTTTAATTCGTAATGTCGAGTCTCGACTCTTTTCTGGGACATAGCGCGACACGTGAACCAACGCCATCGCGTCGGAGCTTTATCAGGGCCCGAGTTTTTGGAAGGGGAAGAGCGAGAGGGTATGAAGACTACAAAGCAACGGCGTCAAAAAGTAGAGTCCGGAGAGTCGTTGAATTGATATCTCGTTTTTGATCTGTGATATCGAGATATTGATGGGTTAGATGTGCCGATGAAGAGATTAATTGATCATAAGGGCGTCATTGTGTTGTCTTTCGTCTTCAGGGTAGGTAGGTATTTGACGATTGGGATATGACTCGCCAAAGTGTTTGGTGTACTGAGTGATCTCCATCGTCGCCTCTTCAAAGGTAGTTAATGGGAACGAGCCATGTATATACCAACATCTCAAGATAATATCGACATTTATCAGCAAACAGCATGTCTTCAGTCAAGGCTATCTCCCTCTGTAGTAATGGTGCTTTTACCAATACAGAGTCCCCACTGACTCCATGCCCCCCATGTCGACGCGATCTCCGCAGTTCCATCCCCATTCATCACCAAATGGGACACCACAAACTTGTCATCAACAAGCATAAACACTCTAGCGTCCTCTTCTTCCCCCCAAAAACTCAACAAAGTAGCATCCATGCATCCTCGGAATCTACTTGTAGCCTCCGAAACTACCCCAGATTGTTCACCACTTTTCCCCAGAGCCCAGGTTCACTAGTTCGCCGTCTCCCCCCATTTTCCCCGCTCCCGACGATGATCAAGGGCCGTGGCCATAAATACACAGGGTCTGGAACGTAGAGAGAAAATCTTTTCTTGCCCCATCAACCTCTCTCCCATCACAACATGGCCACCTCTACTACCCATCACCAAGAATCTGGCAAGGAGACGTCCGAGTTCGCCCACGTCAACAGCGTCCTCGAGGATGAGAAACCAACGCAGATGGACGAGGAGAGAGATTGGACGGGTACTGCCAAGAAGACAGACCCAGAAGAAATCCGCCTTGTCAAGAAGCTTGACCTGTGGATCATGGTGAGTTTTCCGTCTGATCTGCGCCTGTGCCAATGCTTGGTGTTTGAACTTGGCCGCGTTGCAACGTCTTGGCTGTGCTAACAATTCTCCACAGCCATGTCTCTGTCTCATGTACTTCCTCAATTACGTCGACCGAAATGCCATTGCTCAGGCGCGATTGAATAACCTCGAGGAGGATCTCAACATGACTGGAACCGAGTTCAACACGACTGTTTCGATGTATGTGACGCGATGCCAACGAAACTCGAGCGAACGCTAACTTTGACAAGCTTGTTTGTCGGTTATGTCTTGATGCAGGTTCCTAGCAACATGTTGATCACCAAGGTCAAGCCTGGCATGTACATGAGTTGCTGGATGTTAGTTTGGGCTGCTGTCTCTGGTAGGTTGTCATCAACTTGTTTAAAGTCTATACGCTAACAGCGCTATCAGCTTGCACTGCGCTTGTCAAGAGCTACGCCGGTCTTGTTGTTTGTCGGTTCTTCCTGGGTATCACCGAAGCTCCTTTCTACCCCGGTGCTACATACATGCTCTCCATCTTTTACACGCGCAAAGGTCAGTATTTCGCGTCGACAAAGCTAGCAGCATACTAATGCGCAACAGAGGTCGCTGCTCGCATCGCTGTTCTCTACTGCGCTCAAATTCTCGCCACTGGCTTCTCCGGTCTTATCGCTGCTGGAATCTTCGCAGGCATGGACGGCCTAGCCGGTCTTGCAGGATGGCGATGGTAAGTCCACCTCCCACGAAGTTATTGACTCTACTAACAACTCCAGGCTGTTCATTGTTGAAGGCGCCGTCACCGCCCTCGTCGCCGTCATCGGGTTTTTCATGCTTCCCAACACCCCCACTACCACATGGTGGCTGAACGACCGCGAGAAGCAACTCGCCCACGATCGCATGGAGAAGGACAAAGTCTCTGACTCTGAAGAGGGTGGTTCTTCTTGGGAGGGTCTCAAGCAGGCTTGCAAGGATAAGCGAACATGGCTTTTCTGTCTTATGCAGAACTTCCACCTTTCTGCTTGCTCTTTCAACTCGTTCTTCCCTACGTAAGTCTTGGCCACGACAAAAATGTTGACTCTATGCTGACCTTTCCTAGTGTCGTCAAGACCCTTGGCTTCAACACTACCATCACCCTTGTCATGACATGCCCGCCTTTCATCTTTGCTGGTGCCGCAGGCATCTTCTTTGGCTGGAACTCGGGACGCATGCACGAGCGCACTTGGCATATCACCGCTGGTCTTTCCGTCGCGGTCGTCGGTTTTGCTCTCGCCGCTGCCACTCTCAACACCGCCGCCCGATACGTCGCCTGCTTCATCTTCCCCATGGGTGCCTACGCTGTCAACTCTGTCATTATCGGATGGGCGTCTTCGACATTGTCCCAGACCAAGGAGAAGAAGGCTGTTGTTCTGGCCATGACTAATGTTGGTGGTCAGGTTAGTAGTCTCGCGTCCTCTTTTTATTGTATCGTACTAACGAAGGTCTAGATTGGTTACATCTATGGTGCCTACCTCTGGCCCAAGAGCGATTCTCCCCGGTACGGAATCGGTTTCGGTGCCTCTGCCGGCTTCGCTCTGTGCTCAATTGCATGTGCCTGGGCGATCCGCATCCTTCTTGTTCGCGAGAACCGCCGCATTCGCGCTTCCACCTCTGAGCACGTCAACTTGTACGGATACTAAATGGGTATAGTAATGAGAAATGAGATAAGAGAGAATGCCAGATAGATAACAATTTCTGTTTGCTTGTGTAACATGTTGACCCACATATAGTGACTCGTATAATGCAATGCGAAGATGATATCTGATAGTTATTGTCCAATTGAACCACTCTTGCGTGTGCCGACCAGCCCCGGGCAATATGTGTACAACGCATTGGCTGGATGGACATGGTTGGTTCAAGACAACAGAGGCTCACTATAAGAAACCCCGCACAGCCGCCTGAGCTGGAAATGGATTTTAAAAGAGCCATCATCTATCCCATTGTTAACCTCAACCATCCGTCAATCCACCTCGTTCTGTTATCAAATCTAATCAAAATGGAACCAATCATATTTAGACCATCACTCTGTGAAACCATCCTGTCAGACCCTGGGAACCCGCAGACAGACTCGCCTCTCTTCTCCATTGTCCCCGCTGAAGTCAGAGACAAGATCTTCTCCTACGCCCTGACTGATCATCCTGACCCCAGACCACACATGCAATACAGCAAACAGACATACTATACTCGTCCTTCATGCGAGGCTGATCAATCGACCGATACCAGACTCCTCCGCACATGCCGTGCCGTCTATCGCGAGACGTGTTTCAAACCATTTTATTTGCGAGAACACATGAGATGGGCCACGGCTCCGGATCGTGCCCCGCCTGGAAGGTCTGGTTTCTTTGACTTGAGACACATGCTTAGTCGAATCGTTACACAGCTGCCGGTGCAAGACAAGCTCGAGATTGAGAGACTTCGAGTCTATGTACAGATGTACAAGCTCGAAGAGGGTGTTGTGAGTTGTATCGTGCCGTCACTGCTCGCGCCTCGCATCCACACCCTCACATTTCGCCACACTGATTGGTGGTTTTGGGAAGACGATGAACCTCTTCGTTTCGCAGGCGACTGGATTGAGGACGTTGGTAGAAGCATACATTGGTGCACAAAGCAATTCTGCATCGAGCTGGAATCTTTGGAGAGAAAGAAGGACCAGGTTGACAAGATCGCTGATCACATGGTCAAGAAGTGGTACTTTAAACGCTTAGACGGTCCTGTGCTTTACGCCGATGCATCAGGCGGTGGCAGAAAGGAGAGTCGATGGAGCGGCGATAGCACGTGGGACAACAAACGATGGGTTCGCGACGAGACGGAGCCTGGAAGAATCGACTACTACATTGTCTCTGTGACATTCCGTTCTCGAATCGACATTGAGCGAAGCGGTGGTACCGTTGACAGAGATGTCATTGAGGCTTCGCAGAAAGATTGGTTCGACCCAGACGAACTAAAGATTCACCTCAAAGACGAGAGCCGCATTGAGGACCCTTCCCCATTCGAGTATGTTGGGGAACCTCCCGATGGTGAGTACGAATGTCGCGATTGACAAGCGTTGGATTCAATGTGTTGACCTGTGACATAGATACAGACGACAGCGATTCAGAGTTTTCCGACGGGGAAATCGCCCGGCTGCATCAACGATGGTATGACTCTTTCGTTGCTGGGCAAGAATGATCGGGTGGATAGCATGTTGCACATTCAAGCGCGTGTCTGAAGATAAGGGAAGAACACGGGTTGTTTGTGTTGAGTGGAAGTAGATGGGCAGTCAATATGTATGTTTTGTCTTGTTTTTGTGATAAGCACATGTTGATCAAGAGAACATACGTGATCAGTGTTGATGGTAGTAAAAGTATTAATGCAAGAACTTGTCTAAAATGCGCTATTGCAATGACATGATATGGAGTCTGTGGTCATGGCTGAGATATTGCTGTAACAGTGCTTACCCACGTCAAGTGCTAATCATCTTAGTAATCATGACTCACAAGCCAATACCACTTTAACTCCAACCCCCCATCACATGTTGACGCGTTCCCTTAACAAACCCCATCTAAAATATGGCTCAGCAAGAGACCGGCCGTGTTGTCGGCGACTTGGCCTGCCAATCCGACTCTTACCTTCGAAGTATTGAAACTAAAATAATTTCTTGTGAGAAATCAGCGCAAAAGTCAAAAAAACAAGCCCAGCCCGAGTGGTTAATCGAGTGCTCCAACTCTGTTTTGTTCCCAGAAGGTTAAATTTTACTACCCCTCCTTTCAACCAACTCACTTACACGGATTTTAGGTGGCGGGCAGCCATGCGACCATGGGACAATCACTCCGCTCTCGGGTGAAGATTTAGCCCTAATTCCCATCACAAATGTGCAGCGAGAGGGCCTCCGATGTGTAATCCACTCGCCAAAGCCTATCGCTCCTGGGACTGAGGTCCGTCAGGAAATCGACTGGGGGCGTCGATGGGATCATATGCAGCAGCACACTGGCCAGCACCTGCTGTCAGCAGTCATGATGAAAAACCACGAGCTGAAGACACTGGGTTGGGGCATGGGCACTGATGGAGGCTTCAACTATGTTGACCTGCAGAGGAAACCTACCGACGAGGAGATGCAGGCTATCCAGATGGAATGCGCCGAGAAGATTCGAGATAACTTGTCAATCAAGGTTGACACTCCAGATGATGCGAATCATAATAAGCTGCCTGGAGACTATGACAAGTCTGACGGTGTTGTCAGGGTTATTCACATTGGAGACCTTGACGAGAATACGCAAGTCTTTCGTTCTCGTTTACAGAATTTTGACTAACTTTAATAGATGCTGCGGCACCCATCTTTCGCAAACATCGCACATATCCCTTATCATTCTCGGCTCGACACAGTCCGTCCACGGCAAGAACTGCCGCTTGTCCTTTATCGCAGGCGACCGCGCCATCAACCTTGCAAGCTCGTCCGTCAGCGCAATCAACACCATTGCCAAAATGATGTCCTCGAGCAGTAACCCGACCGAAGTAGTGACCCGTGCCACCGCCTTGTCCGACAGCGTGACCGACCTCAAACGCGCCGAACGAAAGCTCTTGCTCGAAGTAGCCAAGTTCGAAAGCGAGCATGCTATCAGAAGTATCGTCCAGAACAAGATGAATGCGTATATCCATCGCTACGAAGGAAGCACCGATTTTATTAACAAAATCGTCGTTGAAACGCGGGATTTTCTCGAAGGTACCGGATTTGTCGTAGTCATTGCTATTGGCGAGCCCAAAGGTAGTGGCCCGGTCGTCATCGTTGGCGACAAAGTCGCTGTTGATGCCATGGCGAAAAAGGTCAAGTCTGTAGTCAAGGACATCAAGGGCGGAGGAACAGGCGGAAAATGGCAGGGAAAAGTGAAGGAGTGGACGAATGCAGAGCTGGTCGCTTTGAAGGATGTAGTTGAATCATAGTTTAAATAGGATCTGTTGTTCTTCATGTAAGTATTCTGAAGCCACAACCATCAACTGGTTACCAGCCAAACAAAGGCTTCCATAAGTATCCAACCGTTGAAGTTGGCGTGAGGGGCATATCCAAATCTGTAGCGCTTCCCAAATCTAGATCAACTCCAACGTCCTCTTTCCCGGAATCCTACTCAGCCTCACCCGCTTGCGCTTGGGTTTCATTTGTGTCTCGTCAAAAGCCCTCCGAATATGCACAATATCGATTGGTGGCCTCCCAGTATCGATTGGCACAAACATCCCGTATCGTCTCGTCCCGAGAGCAGCCGCCGATTGACCGTTCTGTTTTCTATGCGTTGTCAAATCTTGTGCCTGGATCGTTAGTGCTATATCCGTAAGGCGTTTGACCATCTCCGCCGCCAAAAATCCAATTATTTCGAGGGTATCATCTTTCTTCAAGACTTGGAACACGACACCAATCCCTGCCCATTCGCGAAAACGCTTCGGTTTGCGGGTGGTGAACGACGCTTTGCGGTGGGTAAACCACCTATCGTACTCTTTTTTCGACATGTTCTTTGTGATTTCGTCTGCCCAGCGGAGAGTTTTCAGGGAAACGTCGCTTGGGTCGTCGAGGAGCGATTCGTTGGTATCACCACCAGGGGGGACGACCGAGAAAAAAGATTCGATGTCCCAAGGTAGGATGGTGGCGGGAGTTTCTGTCTTTTTGGTAGCGGCCTCTTCATTCGGAGGGCTTTCGAGGGGGTCTTCGGAGAGATCATCTTCGTCTATGTCGACGTCGCCATCGGCTTCTTTATTCGACTTCTTGGCTTCTCGACGAATAGCCCGCCATCGTAGAAGTTTTTGGATTCGTGCGACGCGTGCGGTGTCGTGTCGAATTTGGAATATGATGTCGTAGATGGAAATAACTCGTTTGCGACGACGTGCAGCGAGTTCGCTGGCGGCAGAAAGCTGGTGGCGATGTTAGTAGTGATCTAATGGAAGCACGTGCAACTTACCAAATGATGAATTTGTTGGTGAACAATTTGCTCCACCAGTGTCAGTGTCTCTGCAGAGACATCTTGCGTCTCGCCGGCAACATACACCATCTACAGGGAGTCAGAGACCAGATGGCTAGTCAGGATGAAAGGAATTGTTTACATGTTGAATCTCGTTACTGTACCGAGACGTAAACTTGGTCATGGTGGGAGTGGTTCCTTCCTTGCTACAGGTCACGTTCCAGGTCAGGCTGCAAAGGAGGAAGATGTCAGCTGCTTTATACGCGTGGGACATAAGTACTAAGGTACATCAGTGAATGGAATTCAGTATGGTCCGTGATGCACATCCTCCCCATCATGATTGACTGCTCCTTGATGCGCCTTTGTTAATCACCATACTAGCGGCGAGCCATGACCATGACCCTGATGCGAAAACAAAGAAAGGGAGAAACAAGGACTCGAATTGCGTGCGAATACGAAGTTCGCTGTAAAGTTCAGTTCAAATTCTGCTCATGAAATTGACTCTGAAGAATTCAACCTCACATTTGGTGGCTGAAGTGGAACTTGGTACGTACTCAGCATAAGTCATTTCGAAAGGCTGGCTACTACGTACTGAGGTACTAGATTCACTCAGATTGACACACACGCACCAGACATCGTAGCCATCCAAGGTACCAAGTGATGCCTGCAACCGAGACTTGGCATTTTTAAACAAATTCGTCTTCATTAGTCTATCCTAAGTAATAATACAGCATGGTTTTACCATGTGCTCTTAATTTCTAAATACATGAATATTGAATGCTTTTTGAAACACAGTAGTACATATTTTCTTTTCGGGGCTGTTAGTTTTTGCCCCCCCAACCTCACTCCGTACGACCCAATGCTTTTAAGAGTGCGGCCTTCAAAAAAAGATCCTGCTCATCGAGGACTTCCTCAGCGAAGTCCTCAGCTGGCGCAGGGGCGGCCAAGTTCTCATCACTACCGACGATATCGTCGGTCATCTCCCCATTGCCGGCCACCTCCCCAGCATCGGCCATCTCCTCATCTTCGGCCGGCATCTCGTCGTCCACCCCGTTGACGAAGGTCTTAGCCGGCATATAGTCCTCATCAAACAAGATCTCAGCCGGCAAGTCGGGCATCTCCTGACCGTAGGCCAGCATATCGTTGGCCATCTCCTCATCATCAGGAATAATGATGGCGTTGGCGGCTACCCCCCTATCATTATGGGGATGGTCAGCCGGCGCTACAGGCGCAGGACCCTGTCCGAGTTCGGGATCGACCAGAGGCACAGTGAGACCGCTTCCGAAGATTCGGAAGGCGCCCAGCTCCTCGATGAAGCTTTCCCTTCCATCAACCCTCATCCAGTGAGCCGGCCACCTACCACCATCGTACGTGCTGGTGCGGGGATCGAGGCTCTTGGCCAGCTTGATGTCATCCTCGCTGACCAGGTCCTTATTCCCCAGCGTCTTTGGACTCTCGTAAAAGCGCTGGAGTTGACGCGCCATACGACGAACTGCGTCGTCCGATGGGGGACCGTCTCCGTCGGTGATACGTGAGCTTGAATGTGGCTGGTCAAGGGGAGCGGCAGCTGGGGCACAAGCTTGGGCCTGGCCAGGCTGGACCGGGTAAGCCAAGCCTGAGCTATAAGCTGGTTGGGCTTGACCAGCGTGCATATGACCAGCCTGAATGTCAACAGGCTGGAGATCGAAGTTAAAGTCCAGGTGATAATTAGGCTGGACTTGAGGCTGGTACAGACCAGCCGGAGGAGGGGGAGGGGGAGACTGGAACTGACCAGCCGGGGGGGCGAAAGCCATGCCTGGGTAGTAGGCTGGCTGGACTTGAGGCTGGGCAGGGAAACCCAAGCCTTGTGTGTGGACCGACTGAGTCTGTCCAGGGTGTGTTGTTAGGGTCCTGGGTGGCCCCATGAACAAAGGATTCCGAGAGTAAATGTTGTTGTATGACATGGTGTTAATGAATTGTATGCTATCTTGGATGTAGTTTGTGTTTGTGGTGGTGTCCAAGTTGAATACAATTATTGATGAAGAGAAGAGAAAGAAAAGGTCATTGATGGGAATTCTTTGCGTTTATATAACAACAGCATTTAAGATTTCGTGCTTTCAGAAATTTCAGGCCATTACTGAGTTCAAAAGCAAGAAGAAAAACAAATGTCTATTTCGTTTGATATGCCGCTTGCTTTAGCAGTGTAGCACTCATTTCTAGAGCAACATCGGCCCATTACTCACCAACCTTTTTCGGGCAGACACATTTGACTTTGTTGCGGGCATTACTGATAGTTAAAATAGCAGCTCGGCGTTTCTTTGGAATATCATCGAGGTGACTGGTGATCTTATGACCTCAGGCTACGCGTTACGTTGGGGATTTTCACTCCTGCTTCGCGCCCTGCCACGCGTTGTCATGTGACACTGTGTCTTTTGGATCACTGTAGACTCTTTATTTCAGTTCCAACACCATTCGAGAGGCTACTATCCACTTCTGCTCCTAGGAGTTCCAAAGCCTTTCGGTTGGTCACGGTCAAACCGGGACATGTGACTCACAATATTGCTACCCATTTGGAACCAGAAAGAACCAAGTACGTCTTGTCAACAATATCGATACCATACCCAGATCCAATACGACAGCGGGCGCAGGGGTTTTCCAATATATTCAAGTTACAAAACAAGGCTATTAACAGGCTACTAGCATTACCTACATCTGATATTCTGTATATGCCTTTAACATCCATCAGACAGCCTTGAATAGTCATCTGGCTATGTCCAACAACCCCATTAACCCACGTAGGCACCTACTTTTGAAAATTGTCTTGTCGTGATACTCCAGACTCAGGCTCATATCTTAGACTCAGACACTCGTTACGTCGCAAGAGCAGAGCCACATTGAAAAATTAACGTTTCGGGTCCGATTAACGCCATCTCCCGGAAGAAGCTTGACTTAGACTGGCTCAGGTTCAGGTTCAGTGAGGGGCATGGGTAAGGTGAGTTGCGATGGATCATATTGACCGTTCTCACACGTGGAAACAACCCGACAGTAGACCTATTATATCTATCTATATGAGAAACATGTTCCCCAGCTAATTCAAGCCCCCCCCCCCGGCTATCAGCTGTAACATGTATTGAAACCGAGGAATCTCGCGGAAGTACGATCGAGATTCGATTGACAGCAAATAAGATTGCTTTTTTTTTTGGTCATGTTATCACGATTTTTAAAGTCTTGGGTAACCCTTTTTCTTGCCATACTTTCGCATTCTAGCGTGAGTCATAGAACGAAGGATTGGAAATATGTAACCTTATTCTGAGACTGAAATAAGTGACCTTACATTTTTACATACTTTTTTAGTGGTTGGTACACATTCAAGCATTTTACAGACGTCCTTCATGTTGTAGATGCAGAAACAGATCCATCGCGAAACATTTCCGCCATCATGGTTCACTCCTCCGCCCAGCTTATCCAGATCAAGCTTGATCGGTGACAGGCCGGTGGGTTGCCTGACAGGATACCGTACAGCTCGGGGACTTGGGCAGATTCAGAAACCAGCTCCGGACTTCCCCAGATCCATTGTACCGGTACCCCCGCAAAGTGAGGCATTTCGTCGAGACTTCAACAGACGCTACTACTCGTCGGCGACGGATGCCGAGGCCGAATTGCGGAGAATTACCAAGAGAGGAAATAGACTAGGCCGTCATGATCTTGTTTTCGGTCTGCAAGTTTGCCGATACTACCTCGATGCTGTTGAGAATGGAGCGTATAAATACTGCCGAGGTGTCGCTTGGCAGTGCCTCCGACGCAGAGGACATTCTGGCGCTTGGTTGTATTTGCCAAAAATGACTCCAACTCTCAGCAAAGTTCTCTTCGGTCTTCCAGCTTTCGCTGTCTCAGCTTTCGCAGAACCAATCTCGAAATGTTCTGCGGATTGCATTTCCATCCCAAACGCAATTGTGGACTCCGTTAGTCATCACACACTCGGCGAAGCGATCCCGCTTCCCAATACTGTCCCATCTTGCGGCGGGCCATCGTTGAAAGTCAACATTACAAGCAGTCTTTGCAGAGTTGTTGTCAATGTTACGACCAGCGCATCCAGCTCCACCCGAATTGAAGCTTGGTTGCCCGATGACTGGAATAGTCGTTTGCTGGCAACCGGAACCGGTGGTATCGGAGGATGCATTGACTACCGATTTGTACAGAACGGCGCGCAGCTAGGGTTTGCCAGTTTCGGTACCAACACGGGCCATGATGGAGAGCAGGGGTTTGACTTCTTCCTCAACCAGCCCGAGGTCATCAACGACTTTGGCCATCGAGGTATCCACGTCGAGGCACAGGTTGCCAAGCAAATCGTCGAGCAGTATTACGGAAAGAAGGCGTCGAAGAGCTACTACCAGGGCTGCAGCACAGGAGGACGTCAAGGTCTACAAAATGCGCAACTGTACCCCGAAGATTTCGATGGCATCCTTGCCGGAGCTCCTGGGATTGACTGGCTCCACATCGTGGCGTCCAAGGGTATCCTGGCTCGCAGAATTGGCTGGCCTGACCTTGAGTCCGATGCTTATGTTCGACCTGAACAGTGGCAGGCGATAGTCGCCAAGCAGATCGAGATGTTTGATCCTCTAGATGGTGTCAAAGATGGAGTTATTGACAACCCTGCTGCACATGCGTTCGACCCCGCTATCATGGCTTGCGGCACTGATGTTCTCAACAGCTCTCTGTGCCTGAAGCCTCGACAAGTTGCTTCTGTTCGGGCCGCATACGAGCCCCTTGCTGACTCCGAGGGTCGTATCGTCTACCCAGGTTTTAACATTGGTTCAGATACGAGTGTCTTTTCCGCCAACCAGGTCAATGGAACTGCAGACTTGGCCTACAAGGTTCTCCAGGTGTGTACCACCAATCATTATTTAATCTGCTACAGCTAACGGTATCCAGGACTTCTGGCGTGGGGCCGTCTACAACGACTCTAGTTGGACCCCGCATAACTTCACAGTGAAGGACATGGACTTCGCCGTCAAAACAAACCCGGGAGGCGTCAACGCAGCCGAGGGCAAGTTGGACAAGTTCTATGCCAAGGGTGGCAAGATCATTTCTTACCACGGACAGGCGGATCAGACTATCACTCCCAAGTTAATTGCAGAGTACTATGCCAAAGTCCAGAGTAATCTCAACGCCACTCTCGAAGACATGCACTCCTTTTATCGACACTTTTTTATCCCTGGCATGTATCACTGCTCCGGAGGCCCTGGTGCTTTCGATGTTGGGCAGGCATACCCGATGGATGAGGATAGACTGAACGCCAAAGAAAATGTTCTGCTTGCGTTGACAAAGTGGGTGGAGGATGGTGAAGAGCCCGCCACTCTTGTTGGAGCGAAGTACGATACTGCTGGAAAAGCCACGGCCTATCGAAGTACGTAAACCCGTCCGCACAAATGACCGCTGTCGCTAACAATGTACAGAGTACTGTCCCTACCCTTACGAGAGTAAATGGGATGGATCTGGAAACACGACCAAGGCGGACAGCTGGGATTGTGTTATGCCAGGGGCTTGAGGGTCTAGAATTGTGATTCGCGGAATCCAGAGGGGCTCCTCGACTGTCGCAGGCTCAATGGTATATTGATACTCGCACCAGCGTGGGGATTTCTGGAAACTAGAAATTGGCAAGTCGTGATACAAATGCAGTGATACAGAGAGGTTACGGGCGTGTGTGCATGATGTTGATTAGGCCAAGTTACCGCGGTTGAAGAAAGCGCAGAAGGTCCCGTATAACCCCACTCAAATGTATGACTAAGCGATGCTGGCCTCGCTGAGGATCACGTGCAAAGCTGCTCTGTTGAACAATTGATGTACTGCTTTCCTCCGAGCACGACGTATTTGTTACTTTCCGGACGATCATTCAACTTTGATATGGTAACAATTAATTTTTGGCACGATCGCAATGTGGCAGTGCTTCGGCTAGGGTTGATTCCTCAAGGCGCCCAAATAGCAACAGCTCTATGTCCAGATTCACGTCGAGTTATCGGAACAAGGTCATATCAGATCAATAATAATGCAATATAAGGGTTTTTATTTTCCAGCATGCCTGTTTGACTGGAATACATATTTATCGGGAAACGATCAGTCGATAGTACCTGTACAATTGCTTTCCATGCGCCGCCGTGACGAAAACTCCCTTAATACGTTGGACATAAATCATGAATGGTCATAAACAATTTCCCATCTCTCAATTTCCTATCGAGTTCACGAAGCCAATTTTTACGATGTTCTAGACATCTACCTCATAGCGTTGATACCTCCAGCAGACAGGGGCGGAGCCTTATCTCCAGCCTCGTTCTTCTGATCGATCACGTCGCCGAGCGGCATCTTGCCCATCGATGTATCAATGCCAGTACCAAGGTTGCCTCTGTTGGGAGCCTCGCGAGGAACGAATCGTTGGTAATCAGAGCCCTGATCCCTCTTGTTCTGGATGGCGTAGTCGCCATCGTCGATGGATGGTCGTTTGCCTGCAGGGGCCTGGTTGCTGGACATGTTGGAGCCGGTAGCGGTAAAGGATGGAACGTTGGAGATGTTGCTGGTAAGAGAGCTGGGTGCCTGTGACTTGTTGCTGGTGACTGCACCAAAGTCGTCGGAGGGACCGTGGGAGGGGAAGCTGTCCTTTGATGGCTCGGGGAAACCTTGGACAGCGGACTGAGATACACCGGGGGCATGAGAGGCGTTATCGAAACTGCTGAAGCTTGGCTTATCGGTAGTATTGAAGCTAGGGTTGACGGGAGTGCCGAAGTTGGGCTTGTCCGAGCTGCTGTAACTAGGCTTGTCGGAAGTATTAAAGCTAGACTTGGGTGACTTTTCGAAGCTATGGGACATGTCATGGGCGGCCTTGGAAGCCATTTCCTTGGATTCATTGAAAGACATGCCATCCTTGGGGTACTTGGAAGAGACATCTCTAGCCTGAGTAGGCTCGGAGGAGCTGTGGGGGACGCTGGAGGTGATGTCGCTAGCAGTGTTGCCCTTCATCACTCCAGGAACCATGTTAGCAGGAACCATGTTAACAGCACGCTGTCGAAGAGTACCAGCAGTATCCTGGGCGCTGGAGGTCAAGTTGGAAGCGGTGTCTTGGGCACGAGACGCCATGTTGGAAACAGCGGCCTTGCTGTCTTGTGCCATAGTGCTGGCCTGGTCGACAGCGACGTTGCCGATTTCCTGAGCTCGTGCGATTCCGTCGCGGGCGATGCCTCGGCCTTGTGGGGATCTGACGAGAGGAATAATGTAGACTGTTGTTAGGGCCAAAATGGTAATTCCGAAAGGGGTCATGAACTGGGTGAGGAAGTACAGCGAGGTAGCGATGAGGAAGGCCTGTTGAACGTTAGACTCGGATCATGCGGATTAATGACTGCACATACCGAAAATGTCTTTTCGAGGTCCTCGGCAAATATGACCTTTTGAGCTTTGACAGCAGCATATTGGATGAAATCGTGGATGTCCTTGAGTGTAGCGTTGAGGGTGGATTCGGGGAAGGTCTTGTACTGCTTGGGACGCATTCGAGAGACGAAGTTGTTGGGACCGAATGATCGACCGGCGAACTCGGCTACAGACATCACTTTTGACAGAGTTAGTTTCCACAGTCTATGATGGTTCGTATTTGATGCGCGTACCTCCAAGACCGATGGCGCTGGTCTTGAGTGCCAGTTGGGTGAGGCGAAGATGGTGGACGGCGAGCAGAAAGCCGAGGGCAGCAAAGTAGGATCCGATAGTTCGAGCTGGGTCCTCCCACTAGCGGTTGTGAATATTTACTGTCAAGATAACCTGCATGGGAAACTTACACTGATGTACTTGTAAAGACTGTCTTGTTGGGCAACAATGTCCTTCAAGGGGCCCGATCGTCGACGCTGTCCATTAATTTGGGGGCCGGTGGTGTCTTCGGCCATGACGGGCTGGAAGTTGTTCTGGATACCGCTCATGTCGGCGAGTTATGACTATCGAATACGATAGACAGTTGTAATAAGGTTGAATAGGTTGTGTCAATTGATAAGTAGAAATAGTAGGTAGATGGATAAGAATCACAAGCCACGAATTGAGCCCAGCACCAGCCCTTTATCTGGAGTTGTAGACGAGCTGAGTTTGGGGCTGAATTTCCAATGCGTCATCACATGTTGGTCGATGCGCTCATGATGATTTTCTGGTTCCTGTCGTGACATCAGCTGCGTCATTGTGAAACCAGCCTAGTTCTAGCTTAGAGCCTCACAAGAGTTGACTGCTAACGTCTTGGTCCTACGAGACTAAGAGTGACACCCACGTCATTTCAAGCGTCACCGTTCCAGAGTATCGAGATCAACAATTTGCTTTTGGGTAGTTCTGCTAGGACGGATGCAATAAGCAAAAGCAGGATTGACGAGGAATTCAACATCGTGTCCTTTTGCAACTTGGCACTGGCTAAAGTTTGCACTAATGTCTCTGGTTGACATCATGGCGTGTCTGAGACAAAGAGAAGGCACGCGACTCGCATTTCCTGCTTGATCCAATTCACTAAAACGATCTTCAATTAGCTGGTCTTGGGCGCTTTATCCCGGGTTTTATCTCCATGCTTCCGGAAAGCCTCAATACTTTAACTGGAACAACACAACCAAACAAGCAAGTCATAATGGGATTAGTAACAGGAACTGCCAATTGGCTTGCATTGAGTAATTTGTTTACACTTTGGTCATTAACCAGTCTCGTACGGTTCGTACGATGCTTTCACGTCAATACATTTATCGATGCTTTCATGAATCAAGACTCGAGATCACTATGCACACGTTTTCTGCAGAATTGAATTCTATTTTCTAGGATATAGTCCTCTACAAACCACTCCACCGTCTTTGACACCGCCCCTCGGTATCACCGCCTTCATCTTGGCAAGACGCATGGTTGATCAAGGCTATCTCAGCTGGCTAGCCGCTACAACTTGTATACAAACTTCCAAGCTCCTATGAGCTTCTTGTCGTGCATCCGCTTGTACAGGTTCGGGGCGGCCTCCGCCTCAACTGCCTTGTTCGGGCCATTCTTGAAGACCAGCTGGAGTTGCGTAGGTGTGATTGCGATCACAACACCCTTCTTCTCATATGACTTGTCAAGCTTCTTGATCTCTCCGTCGTTGGACGAAGACTCGTTGCTCTTACGAGTCATGACGACAACGACGTGCTCCTTGTTACCCATACTGAATTCTTTGGTGTTGAAAGTAGATGTGTTTGTGTTTGTGATGGTGCTTGTGTCTGTGTTTGTGATTGTGTGCTGATAGTAGTCTTTGTGTTCAAGGTGTTTCTGATGAGATACAGAGTCAGGACTAATGGAAGGTTGGTGGTGTTATATACGCAAGGCCCAAGGCCCGCTCCGTCAGCGTTTAACTGTTCCAATTGTTATTGTTACAATGAATGAGAGACGAGTACCAGCTCACTTCATCTATTCACCAACTTCTTACCAAGAACAAGAGCTAGACAGTGACATGTCCATGTACCTGACAGCGAACAAGAGAAACGCTACAAAGAGAATCATCGAGCCAATTACAGCACGTTCAATTCACCGGAAGCATAGTGAGGACCTGAATATATCTATTGTTCTCCAAAAGACTATGTCGGGTTTTACGCAAAGCTTTGTTCTTCCTCCCGCATAAAGTATGTGTCGAACAACCTATCGCTCCCTAATTGTTCCAAAACACAATCACCAGTGTAGCTCCAATGTTCAAAAAGTCCAAACGGCCGCATTGCGTCTAGCAAATTTTGCAGCATTATGGAGAGACCTTGATACTCACTCAGTATTGTGACTTGGAGTACGTGATCATTCATGAACAACGATATGAAGAGTCTTCCTTGGCCGGCTTCGAGGAATCGAAATAGCGCTGGTAAATGGCTTGATCGATTTGTGTTCCGGCGGAACAGAGCGTGAACATAGACTATAGTCATTTTAGACTGAAAATGCCTACAGTATCCTGCGGTTTTAGTTTCTAGATGTCCAATGGATGCCTTCTAGAGTAAAAAGGGCCGCGCTTTCTGGGTCTTTATACACAATGGCACTTGACAAGTCACAGTGAATAGAGCTTCTGGAACGAGAGGGCGTATGTGATTAACGCAAGTAATTAGCTACTAATCTGCGACATCCTACGATGGAAACAGTCGCCGACGACCCTGAGAACCTGAAAACATCCGCCCATATACCTCCGGGTTAACATAAGGAATAGAAATAGGGTCCGTCGCAGTCGCAGAAAACAGAGCATCAAAATGTTCGGACAGCCCTGACGCCTCCACAGCACGCTTCATATCGTATTCCTGCCTAGTCATATGCATATCCTCTCCCAGGCGTTCCGAAATCATTAGAACTTCGTCGTTCCTGGAGACTCTCCAGACATATTTGTCTCCAGTGTTGTCGAGGAACCGCATCAAGCTATACATGTGACCTGATCCACTTCCTCTCTTGCGGTAGACCGTTTTGATATAACGAATCTCGTCCATGTTAGATTGGGTAGTTGTGGAATATCTCTGTTGCTTGGTTTATGAACGATTTTGCTGCTAGAGGGAAGACACGTTGCTACTGTAGAATTTATAGTTCGATAGAAGTGATAGTATCGCGTGATTAAATAGTATTGACTGCTATATAACAACTGTTGGCCTAGCTTGCCGCAATCACAATTATTCCCTACCCAGTTCCCTTGTCAGGGTTCCATCGATATATGCCTTTGGAACACCACTCTGGTCATTATTTGTGACAATAAGAACCTTCGGCCATTCATTGTGAAGATCATACTCATCCATCGCAGCGAATAACTGGTCCCTTGCTTTCTGTTCCGTCGATGGCAGACAGGGTACAGTGAGCTGAAGTATGGTTTCATCCAAATGGAATGCCATGTTGTATCTTTTCTCTGTGGCATCCTGGAAAGCAACCATCTTTGACATGTCGAATGGTGCACCTTCTCTCTTGAAGAATAGTGCGTGGAGAAAGTAGGCCATGATTCTGGAGTTTGATCGTTTGATGTAGGGTATGGTTATGTTTGGGGAATTTTTATCTATTGATGCAACGAAAGTGCACAGTCGTCGGCTTATGTAGATAAATGTCGTTTGTGATACAAGTGTTTCCCTTTGTGCGAGTTACAGAAAGTGCGTCGTCCACTGATGTAATCACCGGTGAGTATGTCAGGACTGCCCACAGCCGGATTGCCCAGTTTCTATCGCTTAACAACTACCGGTATCATGTCTCGTGAGCACAGATAGGTTGGACACAGTGGCCACCCTTTCGTTTCAGTGAAACACTGATTTCTCGATCACATGCTCTGGCCCGCATCTCAATGTCTTTCTTCGCCGCATCTTGCCCGTGGCGTACATCTTCCTAGTCGCAAAAATACTGCTTTTATTTATTTGTATTTATTCTCTAGATATAACCGGTTTACATGGGTCTCATCTTCACCATTCCTGTTGATCGAACGTCCACTTAAAACTAGGCTCTGGGTTGTCGTCTAGTACTATCCTCCCACCCGTCTTCCAGGTTTCATATAGCCCGCTTCTCGTCATCAGATTTGCTAGTATACCTCCATCCGCTCGTATGTCGTTGTTGGCTGAACGAGCTGTAAGTTCGAGACACATGAAGTAAGGACTGAATGTAACGAGATATCGTGAACTCAATAAATGGTAATCCTGCGCTTCAGGCTCTGAGTTTTGAACATCGGCTCTTCTGTCGAACGTCGCGTGGAAGTATTTCTTGGAGTTAAAGGGATACATCGCTAGTATTGAACAGTCGTTGTCGATGGTGGTGTAGAGTTGTTTGGTGCTGGTTTCTTTTATACACCGTTCCAGATCACGTACTAAATACGACGGCACATGCTTAATAAAATCTCTGACAAACATCCATTCGCAGGTTTTGATTCAGTCGCTCTGAATCTGCTCCCATATTCACTCTACCAGCAGAATCTGAAGTGAAGCACATGCCGTTGTCAAACCATGAGACAGGGCGAATAAGTCCTCATCAGAGATGTATCATGCAGTCTATACAACCTCACATGGTCGCAGCTCCTGTATCACAGATCGTTCTTTACATGGACTGGTTGACCTTTACTTAGCGTTCCCAGTATCAAGGCAATCAAGAGCTCATGTACTTTTTGCTGGCGCGCACTATCCCGTAACTTAACAGCCGACCAGGCCTAGGTTAATAATCATCAAGCCTCGGGCTTCTGTCCGTAGAAGACGGTGCTATATCAGGAACCTGTTAGTATCATCCCACCGTTTATGTTGGAAACTGTAGTCTGAAAAGCACTCACACCTCTAGATACGAATGCAAATCCGGATTGGTCAACTCTTTGCGCATATCTGCCAAGAACAGCTGTACATCTTCAACCTTCCACTAATATTTGGTCAGTCAGCTCTGTATTTATCGGTGGTCCGAGACCGGCCAAACTACTTACACCCAGCAGTTCAGTCAAGCCGCGGATAGAGAATCCCTCGAGGCCCTGGAGCAAGAAATGGCGATTCCAGGCACCCCATTGCTTGAGCGTCTTGTCCTTCGGCCATGTTCCAACAGGAAGCTTGATCCTCCGGCCTTTTACGTTGATGAAGCCGGCATCGCTGATTGACTGAGCCATCTTGTCCCAAAAGAAGGACTTGCCCGTTATTTTCTCGATCTCTTTGAAGACCTCAACCCACTTGTGGCAGGGCGAGTCGGGTTTCAAGGTATTGTCATCGGACTTTGCGTTGCCCCAAAGCTCAACGCTTTCCAGCCAACCACCAGGTTTCATGTGGCTAAGAAAGGTCAGCGTGTATCGAGTCTTGACGAGAGTTCGCTCACGCGTAGGCTTTTTTGTAAAGGCCAGTCCAATCAGGAATAGAGCCTATCATGGCGCGGACATGGATAAAGTCAAAGTGATTGTCAGGATACGTCCATTCTTGCGTGATGTCGTCAACTTCGAATCGACAGTTGGGAGGCACAAATTTGGGTTGAATGGGTGAGAGGTCAACGCCAATCACATCTGCAGATGGGTTGGCATCCGCAAACTCGCTGCAAATAGTCAGACGTGCTACTTCAACGTCCTTGGGAACACTCACATTGCCCATATTCCAGTTCCACATCCCAAGTCGAGAACCCTCTGACAGGTGATTAGAGTGTGAAATAATCTTTCGTGGGGATGGACTCACCTGTGGGTTGTCCTTGATTGGAGCCTCGTGTAGCTCGCCATTCAGGATGATCTTGTACACTTCGTGCCTGTCGATCAACGTTAGCGCTGTACACCTCACAAAGCTTGTGACCCACATCAAATCTTCTGCTTCTTGTTGACGATCGTCATTGGGAGCCCTAATGATAGTCAGTCAATCCTCATAAAAGCCTCCGAACATCGTATTTCGCGCACCAGTAGGATCCATCCTGATAGGCATGGTAGCGTCGTCCATTCTCCCATTTGTAACTTAGGATGGACGATCGAAGCGACCCCGTGTCGGTAATTCCCGTCCTACCAGGTATTAGCGCGAACTTGGGACCCTGAACCCGGCAGTTCGATAAAGCTCACGATTTGGTGTAGAAGGAATCGGAATCATTATCCTGTCGGCCGCAAACAAACCCAAAATCAGTACAGATCAACCCAATCAATCGCGGAGATGGCTTACGACTTCAATTGCCGGCTGCTCTGCCGCAATTTGATCCAATCCAATGGGTGATTGACGGCCGCGGGATGATTGAGACTTGTGCGATTTGGGTGACGACATATCCGCTCGATAAGCTTTGAAGCTAATTTCTGACTTAATATCTGTGAAACTGGAGGATTGAGAAAAGTCAAGAAAAATATTAGACCACTTTGTGGTCTGTTGTTGGTCTTCATGAGGGGTTTTCAACGACATCCTTGTCGAGGCCGTACAACCAACAGATCTTAGGAACAAGTGGCCGTTCGGCCCGTCATACGATACTCACCCGCATAACTGTCAAAAGTTTTGTCGATCATCATATCATGAAGTTGGATGTCCCTGTCTCTCGCTTGTCTTGGCGTGGAGCAGTCGAATCTCGAACATAACCTATATCAGCCTTGTGAAACTGGTGGACAATACTTTTCCTCCGATAAGACCCAGGACCAAGGATTAACCTAAATCGATGAATTACTAGCTAATCAGCGATATGCCGACCGCAGAATCGCACTTTCACCCTTGCTCTACCGTGCGTGATCCGCATAAATGCCAAGAATGTGTTATTTGCTAGGGTCCATGTCAAGGTATCGTCAGGTCTTGTGAGGGCATTGGAGTCATAATGCTCAAAAGTATGATTTATGATGGAAACCTTATCTTCAGGTCAAGGTATCTTCAGAACTTGAACAATTTCCAGCGACCGTATTCTATCCCGAACGCTTATGATAGCAGGTGATTGGATAGCCACAGTTTCACAGTAACTTAGATCCAGCGAAGAGTAAAGTGGCTTGGCTATGAACAGGTCAAGGGCCATGTGATGGGAAAGCTTGAAGTGAGATCGATATTGGAATGAGATAACTCTATTTACATCATTTATTGACTTATTCATCCGCGCGGGCGTATGAACCTTATTACTGTCATGGATAAATTGAGATGGCTTGGACTTCGGCTGAGAGGCCTTGGATATAAAAAGTATACGGTAGGTCGTATTATGTTTTGCCTTCAGTTTGCTTAGTCTCTCAGATATCTAGCCAAAGCTATCGTTGTTTAGAATAGAGGCCGAATTACTAAAGAGCAAAGGCAAGCGTGGCAGCGCCAATTTCTTGTTATGAATGCTGTCAACTGTCTCGTATGATAGTGAGGTGGTCTAGACCATCCTCACAACTCAGTATTTCCAATGACACGCCAACAGTCCATCCGCTACTGCTCTGTATTCCCTTTATGGTAAAATCTCCACCGACGCTATTGCATCGAGCTGTATGAAGCAACAGCACAGTGAGATGAAATGCCGATGTTACCAAATGCCTGCCGGTAATCTCCCTCTTGTCGCCTACACGAAACAAAGGACGAAGTTGATCCAAAACCCTTCCCTGACATTTCGCTAAGCAAGGGTCCCCTCTGTGGCTTGATTGAATTGATCACTAGCTTCGCCGTGGCTGCATCCTTAACGAGAACCCGCGGTGGGATGCCGTTGGACGCCACATGCCGAATGTTCTTTGCTTTTGTCATGGATGCTTCCATGGAATGAGTGAGGCGTCAGGTACAACGACTCCTAACGTTCAAGTTATTCTGCAAGCTTGTCGCCAGCATTAACACATTACGGTTTACATGAAACGATGCTATCAAAGGATCAAAGTCAAAAGTCCTTGAGCTAGGAACGGGGAAATGGGTAGCAAGCGACTAAAATGCACTTGCCAACACGCTTAGCCTCAAGTGGCTCGTATACCGAATTATCAATGCTTCAGCAGCATTGATCACACGTGAGCACCCTCCTGTTCGGCTCGGTTCGCTAGTCTCAGGACGCCAATCTACACTTTGACATGTGTATCTGGATTGTTTCGTCTCTTTTGCGCACGGAAGATGAGTAACTACCGGACTGTGTAACAGGGCGCTGGAAATGATGTGATTTACAATTACTCACATTAGTGCACATGACTGCAGCCACGTTTCTCTGTTCCGAGTAATGCGGAACATGCAAATACAGCAGTAGATTTGCTCGACATTAGTTACAGGCTAACAGACGAATTACTGGAACGGAAGTAAGTTTTCGTTTACCGAGGACGACTAAACATTAGTACGGCATTGACCCAAACGTTTACCTTCCCCTTTGTAGGTAACCAGAGCGAAACTACGCATGGACAGGTGCCGAAGGTCGAAACTCTATTTTAGCACAGAGTACAGAGTACCGTTGGGGATTCCCCTCCTTTCCCCGTGGGGACACGAGTCAGGCCTACTTCAATCAAGCTTAGCCATCGCCCAAGCTTTCTTAAAGTTTCTTAGTTCCACTGCCAGAGCCTGTAGTTCACCAACCGGTTTCTTAGATAGCTGCCCAATTTCATGACTCCGGGGAACCCGACTTCAGCTTTCAGCTTAGCACGAGCTACGTAACAAGGATTCGGCACTCGATGAGCCAATCTTTGGCTCAAAACGAATCTAGCTCGGCATGCACTCTTAGCATCCGAGTTTCGATTTTGATTACCTGGTACGTAAGTAACACACTTGTGGCTTAGATAGAGCCAGCGACCTGGTTACCGAGTCAGGATCAGGGGTCACCACGAGCTTTCAAGACGTGACAAGAGCAGGCAGTGCGCATGTGTCGCGATCTGTCTAACTAAAAAGGAGGTTGATCATCTTGGGCCAGGATGTTTCCTTTAAACTACTCGACCATGTCGCATTGCTTTTTTCTCCTAGTCTCCTGTCATTTTGTTCATCTTTCTTTTTTTTTACACGATTTGATCTGACTGATCGACAATGGCGTCCGCACCAGTACCGGTATTCTTCGAGCTCAGTTGGTCTATACTATCAACAATATGCATGGGAAATGTTCTCCTCGGATGTCTAGTATGCGGTATCACTAACTGGACGCTGCTGGCCGCCGTGCCTATGTTTTCATCGGCGGCTGGAGCTATCGCCAACGGGTTGTGTTATGTGGTGTATTATCAGAAACACCCCCCGATGGTGACCGCAATAGCTTCGGTATTTGCGGATATATTCTGGCTGGTATGATACCATTCATCGACTGGGAACAGCTTCGACTAATGCTTGTTAGCTGCAAGAAGCCGGGCTTTTATTTTACAGTTACATCATCCTAAAACGAGTTCTTCGCGGCTTGAGATGGAGAGTCTTTGCTTCTCTCTTCTGGTCCGGTATTGCGGGTATCGTCATGGTTCGAATCGTCATCATCACCTTCCGAGTTCGCTCTATCCTCGCCGAAAACAACGACTTGCTCATGACCATCAACCACATCCACATCGGCTACTTTGGCCTTATCGCCCTACTCGAATGCCTCAGCGCATATTTCCTTATGGTCCTCTTCACTTCAGCGAAGGCTTCATCAGCCGAGATTGCACGCAGCGGTGGTCTTTTCCAATATTTAGCCAGGAGCACAGAAATGAGAGTCGCACTTCTGGCCTTACAGGGTGTGCTTCGTGCTGTTACGCATTCATTCAAGACTGCTGGTCAGACTGCTGAGAATATCGCCACTCAGCTCGATCGCTTTTTCTACGCCGTTTTTTGCTTGTATTCTATGGTCTTGTAGTAAGTCACCTCATGGTTTACCCTGCGATCCTTGTACTAATAACAACAGCATTGATCTTTTGTCTTCCAAGCTCAAGTTCAGCGCCGGCAGTCAAGACTACCCGTCATCCCGAGATCGCTATCACCAGAACAGCCGCCATCAAAGCCATTTCCCTTCATCTCAGAGAGATGAGTTCGGTCAGACCAGATCCAGACATACCGTCGTTATCAACGGGGGAAAAAACAAGACGCGAAGTGATTCTACCGATCAGATTATAGAGTGCAATTCATCAACAGGCGATGCCTCTATCAAACTTGATGACATGGACATCAAGGGTATTGTGGTAAGTCACCCGTGACAAAGTTTTCTATCCTGTTTAGGCACATCACTCTCACTCCTTCCAATATTTATATTTATTTATTTTTCTTGTAACTAACGTATTTATTAACGATAGACAACTAAACGTATATCAATTACATCTACCAATCAAGATCAAGCAACGCATGTGTGAGTGGTGGTGGTAGGGGAAACTAGAAAGCTAAATTTGAGTGCTACAGTCATGTCTACAACAATTATTTTAATTATTTCCTAGCGTTAATAGCTTCTGATGGTTCATATGGGCGCAGGTAATGAGTAAATGAGATCGATATTATAGGTGTATCAAATATTACCAGCCATGTCAATGCATATCATCTGACAAAGCTGCTCAACATAGGAAAAGAGAACGTTGAAATGTTTCAGATCCCATCAATCATATGTTTGTTGCACATAAGATCATAAAAGTCGATGTTCGGGTCTGCAATCAAACTAAAGACAATATCTAGGTCAGCTGCTGCATTGGTGTTGTTGCACAACCTGAAACCTACCTGAAGCGTGTGAAATATGACGATAACCACCAGCGGTCACAAGTGCGCTCCTAGCAAGCCGAACTGCCACAACTACGTGGCATCGCTTTATGGCTTAAGGGTCGTGACTATAGCGTACAAGACGTAGTGCGTTTCTCATGATTGACACCTCGGTCCTCAAAGGCTTGACCTTATCATCTGGACCATCGTATTTCCCAAGTTACACATAGACTACCCATGATGATTGAACTCTGGCCAAATATGATCACAACTTAATTCAGCTGCCCTTCGCTCACTGCGTTGGACTATATGGGTGGGTGGCACGCTCGTTCAGCTCAGACGCCGAGGGTACGTCCTACTCCGACCAAGCAGTCGCACTGGCGCGCAGCGCAGCATTGTGAGCTTGACCATTGGATTTTCAGTTCATATTCAAGAGATACGTTGGTCAACATATGATACGATAGATATATTGTGGTAAAAACACGTCTTGTGTGCCACAAACAAAGCCATCATGAGTGTTATCACACTGACCCTGTCTCACGACCCACGCTAGGCTCTGTGATGTTCTCTGTCCAACTGACCTAGTTGTTTCATCCACTACGGCCTTGACTAATAGGAACTTTTCGGTAACCGACTTCCAGTTCTCTTGCGCACTCTGACCTCCAATCCTTCCTGTCGAGGGAACCAACTGTTTGTCACCTTCCAATCCTTCTTGGGGTCCGCCAACTCAATCTCAAACCGCGTGAGCAAGATAGCAATAACCTTGTACGTTTGGAAAAGGCCGATATACTTTCCGATGCAGATGCGGCTACCTCCTCCAAAAGACAGATCTGCCTGGTTCATTGCCAGTAGACGACTCTGGTACTGTTCTTCTGTCTCGTCGCCGGAGCACAGCCAACGTTCAGGTCGGAAGTCGTCGGCATCCTCGCCATAAACTGATTTGTTGCGTGCCACAATGTAGGGATTCATGCCCACGATAGTGCCACCAGGAAGAAAGTCACCATTGGGAAGTACGAAACCCTCCTTTGGAACAAAACGTTCCATGGTCATTGCCACACCAGGCAGCATACGCAAAGCTTCTCGGCAAACGGCATCTGTGTATGGCAGAGCTTTGACGTCCTTGTACGCAGGAACTTGCTGGAAGCCTGCCTGTAGGATCTCTTCGGTAAGGCGCTTCCAAACGCTTGGGTGCTTGAGTGAAAAGTAGAGGACGCTTCGAATGGTAATGGCAGTTGTGTCGGCTCCAGCAATCATGTTAACCATAAGCCATGAGATGATTTGGGCATCGTCGGCTTCATCTGGTTTGGAGTTCTTGATCTGGATAAACTTGTCGAGGAAGTCAGGGTGAGCAGGGTCGTGATTTTCTTTGTCGTTACCTTGGTATCTATCGATGAGGTGCTTGACAGAAATTTCAGCACTAGTGTTGAAGCCAGGAGGTCCCATATGAAAGACGGGGTTCTTGTCAAAGATACGGTCCAAGAAAGGCATTGTGCCTACGACAGTAAAGTAGTCCATGGCCTTGTCTGCATTTTTTAGGGTGCCATCGAAGTCGCAGCCTTTCTTAAGATATCCTATAGGTTGAGAAAAGGTGATGGCGCCGACAACATCCCAGGCATCTAACACGTTAGTCAAGGTCCTAGAAGTTGGCAATAATAAAAAGATACTTACAGAACAAAATCCATTGTCCTAGATTGCAAACCTGCCCAGCATTATGTCCAGTGAACCGCTTCTCTAATTCATCGCACAACTGGTTGATGACCTTGTTCATATGAGGTTCCAGCGTACTAACGCCAGCACTAGAGTAGAGTTTGGCGATGGGCTGTCTTCCTTTTTGGTGCTTCACAGGGTCGGTTTGACTGAAGAGGTTAAGCACAATGTGCCCGTTGACCAGGGCGCTGCTACCATGGTAAAAGGGTGTCTAATGTATCAATCAGGCCAGCCCTTTTGATGAAAGTAAACCGTAACTTACCTTGAGCCAGTCACCCTTGGTGTTAAAGATGGTCTTGATTATCTCAGGAATGTCGACGTCGATAATATCCGGGGTAATGCGGACGATAGGTCCATATCTCTTATGCAGCCTCTCGAGGACGAGATGCGAGTCACCAGTGGAGGCCTGATACATGTACCAAAGTCTCGTGAACTCTACATAATCAGCAATTTCCATTTACGGACATGTACCTGCGTCACGTACTTGCGAGGAATGGCCCAGGGTACTTTTTCAAGGGAGAGGTAAAGTATGAGGCGAGAGTCCATAATGACAACGTACTTGCCGGGACGATAAGGAGCAAAAATACAGAAGGGGACACGAGGCTGAAGATATTCCTCACAGACTCCAGGATTGGAGTCTCATATAAATTGTGCTTAGACATGTCAAAGCGTAATAGCCTCAGAATGTGTTTTCGTGTGTGAGATGGGATGTGCGTGTTGTGCGATTGTTAAAATGTTTCTTTTCTCAATCAACACTGTATCCGATGTGCCCCCGGGCCCTGTTTCAGCTTGTGTGATGGCGAATCATTGCATGCATGTACCGGGGCAAGATGGGCCACCGAGGTCGCATTGCTCATGGTGATCAAGACGGACGGGAAGTACTGTGTCGTACAGGGTCGCACAACATTGCTAGCTGTAGGGATACTACTGGTCAGGAGGATGGCCTCAATACAGTAGGCGTTCTAAATAACGCCACACAGTTACTGTCTGGCTCGGAGCGGTGAGTCCAGTCTTGATACATCAACAATCATTTTGAGATTCGTAAGACATTTCCTGAGCATCATCTCGGAGATTTACCAAAGACCATGTCTCAATCAAATGACAGGAGTAAACCTTATTTCTCGCTAGCGCCTGTTCAAACTTGATATGCATGTGAAATGGGTGATATTGGTTGTTCATTTCCACTCCAAGCCCTATGAATTCATACAAGGCGGGGCTAATGGAAGGGTACTGTCCATAGTGCCCGGCTTTAGGGTGTCACAGCCAACCGGTGATAAACCCGTCTGCCGGCGAACGGACTAGGGTACGCAGGGATTGCGTCCAGCCACGAACAGTGTGAGATGATTACTCGGTTATATGGGTTCATTCGACCACTCGTCCCGCTGAATTGACCAGGAAAGGCGAGCAATTTGATCTTCTCGAGGATCTGCCCAGCATAAGCAAATGACCAGATCGCGATGACATGTCGTTTCTTAACATCGCAAAGGATGCATCTCATGGATCAGTCCCAGCTTCTGCTGATCGTATTCATACCCAGCACGCGTGAAGATCACGTCGCGCGAAACTCTATTCTCGACATCTACAAGAACCGCATCCCGTCATTCTCCTGGAACCGATGCAACGCTATGACTGATGTCAGGCCAGGGTTCTTGTCGGTTATATACATACAGTGATTAGATGGCATTTTACTTTAATAACTACCCAAGTCAACTGTGATTCTCTCCATGGTATTCGTAAACTAAATCTCGCGCAATCGCTAAGATGATGGGAGGCAAAGCTCCAATGGCTATGGCCGTCATGTGGTCGCTCGTGGCCTTGACGTGGATATTTGTCTTTTTACGTCTGTACACGCGAGCCTTTATCATCAAATCTGTTGGCCTGGATGATCACACGTATTGGCTCAGTGGCGTAAGTATTTGTTCCTCGTGCTTGGTTCGACTAACAAACTAGGTCTTGTTTCTTCTTTACACGACATTTGTACAGATCGCCGCGTATCATGGATTCGGACAATCCATGCCTGGCCCAGATGCCTCCAATATCGCTTTCGACCACGCCGCCTACGCCATTAAGAACCAAATGATTGGACAGACCTTTGCCGTTATCGGAATGTCGATTGCCAAGTTTTCCCTCGGATTCTTTCTGCTACGGATTGTTGTTGAGAAGTGGCAGAGGATTGCCATATGGTTCGCAATGGTGACATTATCATTCTTTTCCGGTCTTTGCGCTATAATGTTCTGGCTGCAATGCACACCGGTGACAAAGATCTTTGACCCTATCCGGGTTGAAGGTGTCTGCAATATTTCTGTGACTCCGTATGCGGTTGCACTAGGCGGTAAGTGGCCTTGGTTCTCTGCTCCAGTCACGAATACTGACATCACAGTCTGCTGTGTTATCGTTGACTTTTTCTTTGCCACCTTCCCATGGATCTTTATCTGGAAGCTCAACATGAAGTACAATGAGAAGATAACGATCGCTGGAAGTATGAGTTTGGGCTTTCTGTAAGTAAACCGACATTAATGCTTCCATGTCTAACCTTTTAGTGCCGGAATTTGTGGCATCGTTCGGACCTATGAAGTTGCAACCGGCTTCACCACCAACTTCTTGTGTAAGTTACACTGAATTATTTGATGACACGACTAACAAAACAGTGGACACTGTCCCGCTGATTATCTGGTCTGCCGCCGAAATGACCCTCACGTTGATGTGCATCGGAATCCCTATTTTATGCCCTCTCTGGCGCAGAGTCGTCCGTGGATCGAAAATCTCCTCCGAAGGATATTACAGAAGACATGGTGAAGGTTATGGAGAAGGGTTCAATTTGGGCAGTGTGCTCCTTGGATCAGATAAGGCGAACAATCGAGGCTTTCCAAATGCTCCGGCTAAGCTTGGAATTCGAGGACCTGGTACAATTACTCGCATTGCTGGTGATAATTATAGCGACGAATCAATCCTTGGATCTGAGTATCGCAGGGGAAGGTCATCACCTGTCGGCGGGATTTGTGTCAAGCAAGACATCCAGATAGACTGGAGTGATGCAAAAGACATTCGACAGTAACCAGTTCAGTTTAATTTAATATGGGTTTTTTGTGCTAAAAACAAGACTTTCATACGTTTTTCTTTTACAACACTCGAGGCGTACTAGACTAACATGGCATGTTACGATACAACCAGGCGCAGTAAAGTCGGCAACAACACCATCCATCATATGACAATGCAAATAATAATTTGCAACAGTACTACCACTTGCTTGGACGGGAATTAGGGTTTCGCCTCCGGGTTTGAGTGACGGAAACGTGCTGTCCGTGAGCCGGACTTTTATCCTTTCCCAGCAATGTTATTGTAGATCTCGTTGGGACTCGGACATTGTGATGGTTACATGTAACATCAGCTTGCACCGTACTACGTATTTGGACGGAAACAGAAGCACGCGCAGTTTTAGTGAAACGTCCCGGCAACTCAAAAGCCTGAGCTATACGAACGGCACAGCAAGTGTAAGTGTTACATTATCACCGCATAAAGGGTCAAGTTACACAGGCGCAGTATCTTACGCCCGACCTAGTCGTAAGAATTAAGAGAAATATTGGGCGCGTCAGTGGCAGTGTTTCGTATGACGATAATTTCGGACGCCGGTAAACGTCTTCGTTTTAATCCTTTATCCAGTTTGTCTCAATCTCTTAGTCTTCAAGGCTAGTCGGACGATTGGGATATCGGACAGGAACTCAGCCACAGGTGTAGAACCCATACACCTAACCACTTCTCGACTATTCCAGAGTTCGTGTACCTCTTTCGTAGTTGACGATGTTATCTCTGCTACTGCAAGGTTCCCCCTAGCTCATCCAGTAATAGCCTTGAGCCATGGTGAACCACTACCTTGAAGACCACCGCTTGAACATGCTTTTAAGGCCATTGGATCTCTTTTTAACGGCCGGGAAAAACGGTCCAACAAGTATATCAAAGACCTCTTTTACCCCATCACCCGTTTTGGCAGAACATTCAACATATCTGAAGGCATTTATACGTTTCGCCGTGTCATTTCCCTGTGGTAGAAGATCAGCAATATTTTTTGTGCTGTACCTGGCAAGATATATTACCTGATCCCATGTTACTGGTTGTTGATCGTACTTCTTGAGTTCCTTAATGTTCCCTTCGTCGTAGCGAAGGTCTTTCTTAAGACCGACAAGGATACAAGGCACACCAGGTAGAAAGTGCATAACCTCACCAATCCACTACCTGCTTGTGAGCGGCTTACTTCAGATGTTAATTCAGGGCAGCTTACTTTTTCTACCACGTTTTCGAGTGAATCGGGGTAGTCAAATGAGAAGCAGATCAAGACCGCGTCTGCATCCGGGTACGAGAGTGGTCTAAGTCTGTCATTATCATCCATGCCGGAAGTGTCCCAGAGTGAGAGATCAACACCGTCTATATGAGCAGCATAAGTTTCGAAGACGGTTTGAAATTCGGTCTAAAGTCTTAGGGAGGGTTTCTTTCAGGAGGAGAACACAACTTACCGCGAGGAAAGTGCCTTCAAGGAAACGGCTAATGAAGTAATTAAGACTTAGGGTAATGTTCAAACAAAATAATATTGCTCCACGCTCCCATAAAATACTTACCGACAAAGAGCCGTCTTCCCACATGCACTGTCTCCAACGAGTACAATCTTCTTCTTGGCCTTGCATAAAAAAGCGTTAGAATGCTTGACGTGAAAACGATAGTCGTAGCAATCGATTCTTACCTGAGACGTAGTCTTGGATGTGTCAAGGGTACTAACAATCTTAGTGGGCTGCAAATATGTCTTGTCGCCCTTGTCGCAGACCCGAGTATCTGTATCTGGCAGAGAGGCAACCTGGGACCTGGCATCGGCACTTGTCTCGAGCTGAATGACTGGGCCTGATGGACTCGAGGAACGAGAAAGTGCATGGACACTGCTGTCCGTCTCCCACTCAACATCATTACAGACTGTCTCGGCATATGAAGTGAGATCGTCAAGATATTGCTGGAGAATATAGTTTTGCCCGATGGTCGCCGCTGGAACATCACCACCAGCAACAATGGCCCGCAGTCTATTCAGCTCATCCATTATTTGGGGGATCTGACTGGTGTCTTGTTTTATGTCGTGGACGTCAGTTCTGATGGCTGCAGTATCGCTTTTGATTGCCTTTGACAAAGAAATGGAGACCAAGTCCAAGGCCAGATTCAAGGATCCGCGATGTGCTTCAAGCGACATGCGGAGCCCGACAACTTCACTCTTGCCAATTGTAGCCCACTTGAGTGCCCCAACCTTGCCAGAGTGGTTATCAAGAACAAGGTTGATCTTGGAGACAACAGCGGAGCAATTGTCAATGATGGACAGGATCTGCTCCTGCAGAGACTCTGGTAAGATCTGGCCATCGCTGACAGCTGTATCATCTCTAAGTAACTCCAGAACGAGTTGCAGCTGGGACAATTCGCCGTTTATAGATGTGAGGTCAGATCGGGCCTCGCGACAGTCGCGCGTAAATGTGGTAACCGCCACCGCCGTCTTGGTAACGGTACCTATGAGCCCTATACAGGCCGTGGTTATCGAGAGTGGATCCATTCGTTCTGTATTCGTATGAACTGACGATACACAAAATGTTACTGTCAACGTTGGAAGGATGCGAGATCCTGGTTTATGTGCGGAGATAGACATAAGCGCTAAGCGCATTTAGTTAATCTGATATCTGGTGTGGCTGTGCCGATACATAATAAACTAGACTAACTTGCTAATCACGGCGCTAGCATTTACTGATAACTATCTATTTAGATAGAAATAGAAGTACATATAGCTTTACTGATACTCCCCTAGCAGCTCAAAAGCCTGAGCTATACGAACAGTACAGATTAAATGCTACATTGTCGCCGCATGAAGGGTCAAGTTACACAGTCGCGGAGTATACAACTAACCTCGTATAATTGCTCGTCATACCCCAGACTCTTACTGAGGGTGTAGTGGGATATCAATGATCTAAAAGTATATCGCTATAATACATTTACGCAAATCTTACACAAAATAAAGCCACCTTTTTCTTCCATAACGCCAAGTGGTAACATGCGGTACCCCTTCTTCAGGTTGCTGACTTTTGCTATCCCTGATTCAGTCGATATAGGTCGACTATTGGACAGACTTTTGATACGCCAGTGCAAGAACGCCAAGTGAGGGTACTTTGTTCCCATGGAAATGTCGAGATTCTGGTCAAAAACAGCGCCCGTCCCATGAGTTGATGCAGCTGTAGTTCGAACCCGTTGACTAGGCATATCAGGTAGGATAAGCTCAAGCTCGACATACACAGGACTGTCGACTACCAGCCCATGTATCCCTCCCACCATGAGAACATCAACCGCAATGCGGATCTGCTTAGGCTCTGGCTGTGCCTTTAGCACATACCCCAAACTTCCAGCAAACATGGCATCGTTCAATCTCATATTGAAGTCGTTCGTCTGGTAGTTGAGAGCTGCCATTTGAACGCCGTGTTGCCAACACTTTATTGGATCAAAGTTGGATGAATCGACACGATTTGGATCAGGGTATACTCGAACCATATGCTGTGTGCCAATTATTCCGAGAGGTTTCTCCTTACTGATACGTTTGCTGAGTTTCGTCTCAGACATGGAGTAAATAAAGTTCCTGTGCGAGTCTATGGCATCTGGTTGGGGTAATCGCTTGCCGGCACCATAGATAGCCAGTCTCTGTAGCGAGTCTTCTTGGAGATGTTTCCGCTGCAATTGGTTCGTGACTGCGGTACTTTCGTCTCCCCTTTCAGGTTTTGTGTCAACTCCATTGTGAGTCTGATCCAGCTTGATGGCGTCACGGCCCTCCTCATCACTGTCTTTTGTGTTCATGTCTTGTGGCATTTTGGCCTTGATCAGTATCTTCCCTCGTAGCTGGTTTGGCGAAGGTAGTGTGTCCAGACACCCCTGTAGCGGCTCAGTGATCAAACTTGATCCGAATACCTCGATCATAACCTGAGCCATGATGTCTCTCTGTGAACTGCAACAATGGACCTCTAGTGACAGCCATAGAGGCAGATCAGAGCTGACAAAAGCATGTTCCTTGATAGTGTTAATCACAGATCGGAAGCTGACAGACGTTGTGAGACTATATCCATGCTTGACGACAGGCTGACCATTTCGTCCATCCCAACAGTCGATTTCTACTGATCGACATCCTTTGGATAGAGCTTCGATATATCCCTCCAATTTCGAACGAGTGGCCACTTGACGACCGAGAAGGTATGTGTTGTGAGAGGTAGATATAAAGTATTCGTTGATTGGATGGTCCATATCCTGGTATATTGGCGTATTTCGAATTGCCAGGTTTCCCTTGCACACAAGGTAAGAAGTCAATGCATCATCAGGTGAGACATCGACAGCTGACTTGATCTCTTCATCTGATTGAGTTGAACCAACAAGAGTATTGGATGATCCGTTGAGACCTCTAGAGATCTCACAAACGTTTGTGTGTTCGTCTTCCCCTTGCACTTTTCTCATAAAAAGTGAAAGCACCTCCGGTTGTATCCTGCTGACAGTCTTGTCACCAAATATCTTGGTTTCGCGACTCAGGATCATATCCAACAAGGTCTTATTTGACGCCGATGATTGGCTCGATGAGGACTTGACGAGTTCGTTGTTTTCTCCAAATAACGTATCCGCTGTCTGAGCGCCTGTCAGATGTTGTCTCTAGTATTGGAGATGACGACTTACTGTTGATTGCATATCGTTCTCTATATCAGAGAGAACTGCTGGTTCCCTTCCGAATGCCAACTTGCCAAGATCAAAAAGGGTGGGTATAAGAAAGATGCATATAAGGATGATGACATGTCCGCAAAGAGCAATGTATGCAACGAGTATCTTTCCCGAGTGACCCGTCACCCCAGGCAAGAATCCGATATTTATAGAGGACAAGGCTATTCTGGCCATCGACAGAATGCCAGGAAGTGATGTGAAATGGGAGAATCCAATCCAGTAAGTCATAGACATGAGATGCATTGCCTCACATGCCAAGAGGAGACCAACCTGGACAGAATTATACGTTTGGAGACCACCGAGGATACACCCACGGAGGAGCATGAGGAAGAAGACAATCAAAGCACAATACTTCTGATCTGTTTTGTCTTTTCTTCGTGCACGGTTTGGTCCGTGTATCACGAGAGATGCCATCTCAGGGTCTTGTGACCAGCTCCAATAGAAGCCTGCCAGCAACAGACTCAATACTAGTATGGCCATCACCGAGTTTTGATAGCCGAAAATAGTTCCGTCGAGAAATTGATAAGTTGCCCAAGCGCTGAGTGGGAGCATGAAGCAGCTGAGAAACAGTCTTACCACAGCCCAATACTGAGTTCTGAATGAGGACTCTAGATTAGCAGAGGCCGACCTGGGGCTCGAATTGGTGTTTCCAAGTCGATGAATGATGAATGAAAATATGTACAGAGAGACAAAGACAAGGAGTGACAAAACGAATGTGTTCATCCAGCTCTGAGGCTTGACTGCCGAACCAGTCATTTGAGTTAATAACTCCAAGCCTGGAGCTCCTGTGATTGTCCCATTGTGCTCGTAAATTCCGTCGTTGACCCCTTGTCGTGCATATGGAGATCTGGATTCCACTACGCCAGCAGGCAACATCAAGGTAGACCAGCCACTGAGACCAACTAAGGGCTGAAAGAAGCCAGGGTATTGCAGGCTCATGGCGCCTGAGAAAAATATGAATTGGATGTATGCCAGTACATCTATCGCGCGCGCAACAAGTGAGTTTTTTGTAGTGTTAGGCCTACTGCTTCGTCGAACCGGCCAACACGCCGCAACACAGGCCAAAGCGAAAGTAATGATTGGAAACCAGAGGCCGATTATGCGTATCGTTGCAGGAACTGCGGGGGTTAAAACGGCTCTGACGCAAGACAACGTAGTGTTGTTGGAGTTTGTCAACTCAAAGGTAGTTTTGTAGGTTTCGAGTAGCGTTGACCGGTTAAATGAAGTAACGATAGTGAATTTCGACCTTGAACCAATCCTTTGGCTTGTGAGGCAAGAAATGTTGACAATCTGGCCAGGTATATAAGGAGTATCGTTCCCATGATCAACAATCGAGAATCGAGGAACAATATTAGAAAGATCAACTTCGCAGGAGTTGCGATTCGTCAGTCCAGCAGTGAAATCGAACTTCCAATCGAAAGTATCCCTTCCCCTCTCAACCGAAGCGCGGAAACTCTCTGGAATGAGTGAAGAAGAGTCGTGAGCCTCGGAGCAGTCTTGGAACTGGACGTATGCACCTCGACAGCCAGCTGTCAAGGCCATGTAGAGCGTGAGTCTAGATAGCTTCATTGCTATCTGCTGGATTCGGCCATGGTGGATGTGAGAGATCAAATTGGGCAGTGGCTGGTGGATCATGTTGGTTTGTTCCCCTTGATTTTTCGAGCTGTAGCCACTAATTACTAAGCTCGTTAATGAACTAATTATAGATATATGAGCCCAGATTGGTGGCTAATACGAGTTTGGCCCACTTGGTGTTGCTCAATGCGACCTGGTCTGGTACCAGATGGCTGGAATCACAGTTTTCGACTCGACCGATCGTTCCGTGAAACCAAGATGCATGGAAGAATTCCGCTACATATCCTGCATGTCTTCAAGCTCTCCTGGCGGCTTTGTAGTATTTTCTCTGTATGGGCTGGTTCTGCTGTCTTTCCACAAGTTGTGTCTGCCAATGTGGCATGATTCATGTCATGCAAAAGTTTAAACCAGGTCCGTTCGCTCAGCTTGTTTAATGAGGACCAACAATATCTCCAAGGATCAAGTCTGTGAGCCTTGATCTTGACGTTTAAGGAGATTGAAAAGACCCAGCGTTCTTTACTGCCAAGTAGGCTAGTTATTTTCCAGTGCTTCAATGTGATTAAAGTTCAGTCAAATTTCCCCTACCGTTTCAAGTATAAACAAAGATAAGCATCAACGCCAGATTTGTCCATATTGGATTAAGGCCCGGCTGTTGTTGAGACCTGTGGTTTGATGGACTTGACTACTATCATTCTTCATACAGTTGTACTTCTGTGGCATTACTACTGTCAAGCTCCCTGATAACAAGGTTTCCATCTTTAATCACACTTTTCAAGCATTATGACTCCAATGCTTACACAGGATTTTTTGATTTTTTTTTGGTTTATTCTAAATGGGAGCATCATTGTTTACCTGATACTATTGTCAAGCTCACTTCTCTTTATAGATCGAATGGGAGGCGCCATAAATAAATAGCATCCTAGTTCCGCAGTCTTCTCAGTATCAAAGGGTTCAACATGTACATAATTGAATGTGGTTTGCTCGTAAAAGTGTATGTCATTGAGGCTATGTAAATAGCCAAGTGAATATATACAGAAATTAAATCCAACTCATCAACCGTTACTACAATAGTAAACTAATCATTCCGTCTCTCATAACAAATAATTCATGAATCCATTTAACAGGTCTTGGTCGCACCGCTAGTGATGCAGAACTTTCCATCAGGGCCGGATCCAATCTTGGGAGGCTCAGAACCATCCGAGTTACCCTGGTAGCGATCGCAGTACTTGCCGTTGTTCTGGCAACTGTTGGTGATCTTGCAGGTATCGCCGTAGTTGGTGTTGATACCGCACAGGACACCACCGTTGACAGCGACAGAGTCCTGGATGATGATGTTGCGAGGACCGCCGTTGTCCTTGCAGTTGCCGCAGTTGCGGACCAGCTTGCCGTAGTCCTCTGCGTAGAAATTCTTGATCTGGACGGTGCCACGGCCGTTGAACTGAACAATCTTGTCAGAGGCATGGAAGGCACCACCACCGTTGATGAAGGATGTGCCGCTGGTTTGCTTGAGAGTAATGGCGTCCTCGCAGACGTCGGCCCACCAGACGTTGTTCAAGGTGCTAATGGCAAGGTTAGAGTCGAAAGGATGATACAGCGATATGCGACCTACCAAGTTCCCTTGCAGTGAACACCCTCAGCTTGAGAAGCACCAATAATGACGTTGGAAAGAGTGGCACCGGCCTCAAGAATGAACATGGCGTCCTTCTCGCCAGTCTCTTTCTGACCTTGGCAAACGTTGGCTAGGATATGTTAGTCTATGTTACTACGAAGAGAGTCATTGAAACTTACTGCTTCGCTCGAATCGCTTCATGCCACCATCGAAGCTACCCTTTACGGGAACAGCAGTAGGGAAAGATGTGACACCAGCAGACTTGGGAAGAGTCTTGGTGACAGCGGCGGAGGAGACGCCAGCAAGGGCGAGGATAGTGGCGTACTTCATGATGGGCGAAGGTGGTTACTGAGATGTCTTAATGGGATTGAAATGTGATGTTGCTGATGAGGTTATTTCAGGCTCTTGGCTTGTCGGATTCATCATTCTTTATATACCACTCATTACTCCTATATCTTGACTATCTTGAGTATCTTGACCCCGGCATCCCAATCATTACCCCAGAAGCGCCCCGTACTGTTTGCACCAATGGGCATTTTGAAATGACGGACGAGTCCCAAAGGGGGAAGCTAGTTCTCCAAATGAAACTCCGTTTGATGTTACATCTCTAGCTTTGCTCAACGCTCATTCGAGGAAACAAGCACTTAGATTATCCGTCTGTCCGTTACAGAAGTTCTCATTTGGAGGGCCCAATCACACCGCCTCAAGTCAGCTGTTAAACAAGCATTTTTTGCCAAAGTCTGGGGTAATGCGAGCTCTATTCCCAAAAGCAACAAGTTAAGTATGGGGTTGGCGAGGAGCTAGCAGTCAAGACCTGTCTGGATTGGTGGCTTTATTCCAGGTATAGTAACTAGGGAACGGGTCCACCAATGGTAATTCGCTTAAGCTTAATATGATCGGGATATGTGACCTTGAGGTCTAGACGAGATCTCCGCAGGCATTGGGGAATAAGATTGCAACGGCATTAATGGCTGTGCCTTCACTCGGGTTGTTTATTTCTGCACCTAAGTGAGCTGGTTCTCCTGGTGTCATGTTTTGGATCTTATGCAGTGTTCTAGACTTTGGGGGCAACGTTGGAACCAGACCTTTTCATTTACAAATAGCAAACACTGGAGTTGTTCTGAACTGTTCATCTGGGATACGCTGGTTTATGAACTCGATATGACTTCGTGTACCTATAGCAGACCAGAAGGTAAACCTTGAAATGAACAATGCGGGAACCAACAGCATAGTAACAACACTTAATTACTCAAATATCGCTCGGCATATAACAACCCGACTTGTTGGAAACGATCGATATTGCCAAGGGCAAGGTTCGTCCCGCCATAAGCCGAGACCCTTGCTTCTTGGCGATATGTTTGGGGGATCTGCGCATGAAGTTGGAGAGGGGCATGTAGTACTTTGTTAGGGATGGGGGCGAGTGATTTAGGAAAGAGACGCATGAAGTTCTCAATTCGAAATCATAAGAGGATACAGAACTTGCCATGTGCCTTCATAGCTAGCTCAAGTTTCCGGTCGACTAGTGTGGTGAATACGATGTGTTGAGGCACTGACCTTCCAGTCGCAGCATAGCACAGGAGTCTAGTTTGAGTAAACAAGCTTAAATAAGTTCTAGTTAAGATTATTAGTAGAGTTTTGATAGTTTATAATGTATTGAAAGTTCAAAATACCAATACCTGACCTTGATCTATTGTGAGGCATTGGGAATTTAACACTTGACTACTGTACCACAGGGTTCAGTTACGACATGAGTTGACAAACATTGTCCCGAATAGCTATCAAAATTCATGTACTGAGACAACCATAAAAGTAATGAAAGATGCGTAAATGTTGGTTCACTGACGGCACAATTGGAAAGTTTAATAGCAAGACTGCCAACCCAGTGGGAGTGGCACGTTCATTCAAGACTGTAGCAACTCTCTAAATCCGATGAAAAGACTGAAGAGAACTACCGTATGTCTTATGATAATACTTTGGTCCTCTTTACCCCAATGCTTGCCCCCGGCTTCCAGCTACTGCCGAGTTGTCAGAAACCTGCCCCCAAAGTTGGGTGCTTGCTAACTTGAGATTTTACGGCATTGAACTGGAAAGACGAGGTCTTTGAGGATACTCGATTGGTATCCGGCTATTTTTAAAAGTTTCGCCCTTTGTGGGAGTGAACTGCAACTTAACAGCCTGGAAGTTGTTTCTCTGTTCTGGCTGGGTGGGACGTGTTAGTCCGAGGGATGAGCTTCAACTTAAATGCCGTCATGTTAAAGTTGGCATTAGAAGAATGTAAAAATCATTAAATTATGCCCCTGTAAGGTGCGTTCAAGTACACTGAGAATTCAGCCTTGAAGAGACTGGTGGTGATGGTAACCGGCCTGACTTGACAGCGGTGAAGTAGATATCCATCTGTAGGTATGGAGCAATCACCGATATACACTAAACATATTGATTTCCTGTTAGATAACTGATCTTTGTGATAAGCAATGGCCAAATTTAATATTAACTTTGAAGCCTCCAAGTGCGAAATATCTTTCACCAACACTCAAGCTCAGGTCGACGAATTGCTACCCAAAGTTTCAGCTGTGTCAAAAGCTCTAAGACCTAGTAATTAAACTGAGAGATAGGTATATAGTAGTGGCCCTTAAGGTATGAGAAGAATTGTCCGCCAGAAGCATAAGAGACGAAATTATTAGATCAACCTATGCTACTTAGACTATATCCTTTAGTCTATTTATTTTTGTACACTAAGACTTAGGAGGACAACTTTTCTTTTGCTCACTAGGTTAACTCTTTATCATCATGCTTATATCATGTAGGGAACATATCTTACATAGAGCTCAGACTGCTCGGCTAAGATGTGGTAAGGGTGTTCTCGCAGATGAAGCAGTGCAAAGACCCTCTTCCGATCCGAGATTGAGCGAATTTCGTATAAGCTCGTCTAATATTCGCATTCATGCAGGTACTGCTACAGCAGTGATATCATAATCGTAAGATGCTAGCTAGCCTTGACGGTGGCTGTGCAAACACTCCGTCGGAGGTAGCCACATTTCAGCAGCAAACCAAGACCATGGAAGCACACCCACGATTTGTGGCTCAACCATAGATAGGATCTTCTAAGTAAAGATATGCGAGGACTGAAATCTAGAGATCGAAGGGGACTAGTCCGGGCTGTCGAAACTTAATCATCTCGAGACGTGGAACGGTTGCACAGGCATAACTAGACAGACGGTCACTATGTGCCCCCTATTGGCCTTTTCTTGGTCTCAGTCGAATGTTGCCGTGGTTCTCTAATTTTTGAAGCTATTTACTATATAATGTCAAGATTGTACAAGTAATTGTTTCTTGGGATTCTGTGTTTTCCTGCAAAGCCTAGTCTGTGATTTCGACAACACTCTGATGTAAAATAGTAGCTATGTTCTCACGGAGCCATGAATGCATACTGGCAATAGTTTTAATATTTCTTTTACTTAAATATTATAATAAATAACATTATATAGGGTAGTCCTTTTGTTTCTTTACGACTTTCTGGTCCGATGTTCCTAAAACACCAGAGAATCTGATGATATGATCGAAAATCTACACATCACAAAATTCACCACATAAAACTTGAACGGACCGTGATTCCGAAATCATACGTTCATGCATAGAAACCACCATCATGGGACAAGCAGAGATTTCCACTACCACCCGCAAAATGCTCGCAAATGCGGAGGATGCGGGATGAGAAACTTTCGCTTGCCCACCCTCCCTCTCCGGACGCTCAACGGACCGATAAGCCAAAATAAAGAAACTGGATACATGCATGGCAGAAAAAGGGGGTGGTGCGGAGAGTTGGGTCTGCTCTGGGGGAGGCAACGGACCCAAAACCCGGCCCTTCGGCGTATGCTGGAGAAATTCGACCGAGAGTTTGGCCTCGTCTTGTTCCCCATGACGGTGATTGGAACTGGGGAAGAAAGAGGATACGGGTGGGTAAGACCGAGGAAGCTGCTGTCGACGGCGATCCGGGTTCCGTTCCTGGATGTTATGGTTGCGACGGTTTATGCTCCCCCAGATGGGGGAAGAGTGTGAGGGGACTGGATCTTGGAGAAGGTTGTGCTCGGTGAGACGTTGTGCGACAACGGTTTTCGTCGAGGTTTGAAGTAGAGGTTAGTTGAGATGGCGGCAGCCATGGCGTTTAACATGGCAAGCTTAGACTTTTTAACGGTGCTAGCTTAGTTAAAGTCTGATATTAATATGAGACCCTTTTTACGAAAAGTTCAGCTGGTCACACGCTCATCTGGCTGAACGTTCCAGACTCACGATATTCAAGGTGTTTAATTCTAACTAATTTCGGTTCATGCGTATTATTACTTTGTCAATTGTTTGTCACGAGAATGCCAGAATGGTGGATGCATTCTGCAGACGTCATTCGACCAGATACCATGGATCAGGCTTTTGTCGCCTGTTGAGGATGATGCATCCCGAGTTTCTCCTGTGGTTACATGATCTAGACTCGGGCGTGTTCCAAGGATACGGCGCTTTCTCCATATCCTGTCAACCCGCGATCTGGTGCTTTTTTCGTTTCTCCGCGATTGCTCGAAGTTGTCGCTGGGAAGGGAGTGAGAGGGTGTGAGGCTCTGTAACGTAACGTAAAGACAGACAAGAAAAACGGCTCAAACGTTCGGGTCCGAATAGCATCCACTTGATGAGTGGAGACTAAAAATCGAGTATCGCCGAATGCCTTTTTCGGCCCGTGTGGATACGGTAAACAAGAAGCAAGCATGGCGTTCCCACCCGTTGCAGAGCCGCATTAGAACATGGATGAATGGGTCCAGGGGTAAAGGAGGCTCTGCGGGAAGGGCAGAGGGAAGACAAGAGGTCTTGTGATGAGTGAGTTGGAAAGACAGGTGATATGGTGATTGTGATACTGCTCGAAAAACATCACGAACAATGCTTGGAATGAGGGTGATTCAAACTTTGTCTACTCTACCAAAACAGGTAATGAGTGTCGCAGTTCAATGCCTGCTCTCGGTGTTATCTCGCATGCCCTGGCTCTATCCTGTTCCAATTGACTTTCCAAGGCTTATCAGTAACACCGAGGACAGCGATATTAATTGCCCTCAATGGAGCAGCTACAGAGAAAAGGGCTCCGCTCAATTCGGCCAGTTTCAACGACGTGGATAAGACTCGAGATATTTGGCCGAGTTTTGACCATTTGAGCGTGAATGAGAAATGGGCAGTTACTTACCTAAGAATTAAACGGCGGCAATTGTTGGCCGTTAGTTTCGGATATACCGTTGAGAAAAAGATGTGATGAGATCCGGTACCTTGCGGGAGTCTAAGTGCCGTGACAATAACATCATAATTTGGGTGGCCAACAATGGGCGATTTCCAAGGTAATAGCGACAGTTAAAAAACTCGAAAACACCAGATCTTGCTGGTCGGAAATAAAAATCTACGCGAGTGCCGAAGCATGCCTTTCCTAAAGCAGTCGGACCGAGACTCGGCGCCTCTCGGTGTCATATCACCAGAGAAAATGGGGCTCAGCAGGTGGACAAGGCGAACGAGTTTGTCGGAAATATGAGGAACTGACTAGTCAAGACAACTTGAGAGGGTGATGGAAATGAATATAGTAAATTGGTCAAAGAATACAGTATACTTGATTCCCTTTGTCTATTGCCATCTTCAAAGAGTCTGTCTTCCTGTTACTGAAGGATGGTTGGATCGCCGCCAACGCAGACTCTGCCGAGATGATCAGATCATCGACACTAAAACAGAAACCGCGTAGAAGAAAACAATGGAACCTTGGAAGAAAAGACTGGGTCACGTGGGCCCATTCATCAGCAAGAACAGGGTCCAAGTGCGTCATCAATGCCGAAGGGAGGCCGGCAGAGAAAACAGAATTTTATTCAATATCACTCCACGTAGACAACTTGGATCGGTCCACCGTTTGCTAAACGGAGATGAATCTGGTCAAGGTGGACTAGGAACTCCCCGATAGACCAATCAGATCAAGACAAAGGGCGTGTGGTTACTGACACAAAGTGGTCCGTTCAACTTGGTGATGCAGCTCCATATACCCATACCATCAACTCAGGAATGCTTACTCAATTGCTACCAAAACACTGCAAAGCATACCCCATGACGTTGGTTCCGCTTTACTCCAAGTCTTTTTTACCTTCTCACCCACGTCAGTCTCCGCAACTCGTTTGCTTCAAGCCCCCCGGGGTTTGAGTTAGCTTTTTCTTATGTTTTTGCTTTCGAGCATGACCATCAAATGTCATGAGATGGACCCATCGTCTTTCGGTGCCCGCGATGGTGCTCGGCGATCATCTCCACAATAAAGAACAGTAAAAGGGCTCTTCGTCGCTCTCCTTTCGTTGCTTCATGTTCCAGCTCACCACCGCATTACATCTTGTACACTGATACAACACAACACATTCTACACTCAATTGGTCAATTGACTCATTCAATATGAAGTTTTTTAGTAGCAAACGCCAAGAGCATGCTGCTGAAGGCGAACATCTCGAGCGGAGAAAGACTCCCGACACGGATGGTCGCATCACCTTCCTGGCCTGCTTCATGGGCGCTGTCGCATCTGTAAGTCAACAACAACACCTCAATTGATCAAATAAAGCTAACCTGGCAGCTTGGGGGGATGATATTTGGGTACTCTTCTGGACAGGTTTCCGGTTATTTCTTGATGAGAGATTATGGCGAGCGATTCGGAGAACCCGCTGGCAACGGTACATACGAGTTCAGCGCGGCGCGACAAGGAACCATCACCGGTCTTCTCTCTATTGGATGCTTATTTGGCTCTCTCATTGCTGGTAACCTTTGTGATACCATTGGTCGTCGAACTACCATCTCTGTCTCTGCTCTCTGGACCTGTGTCGGCACTGTCATCGAGGTCGCTTCCCAGCACGCCTGGTACCAACACGCCATTGGTCGTCTTGTTACCGGTCTTGGAGTCGGTGCCCTCTCCGTCGCTGTCCCCATGTACCAGTCTGAGAGTGCTCCCGCCATCATCCGAGGTATCATCGTCTCTTGCTACCAGCTCTTCGTCACCCTCGGTATCTGGTGTGCCGAGATGGTCAACTGGGGTACCAACCACTACGATGGCAGCGCCTCTTGGAGAATCCCCAACGGTCTCAACTTCCTCTGGGCTCTTCTCCTCGGAGTTGGCATCCTCTTCCTCCCCGAGTCCCCTCGATTCGCCTACCGCAAGGGCAAGGAGGAGGAAGCTCGCAAGACCATCGCCAACCTTGCTGGTCTCGACATCAACTCCCCCAGTGTCAACCGCCAGATCGACGAGATCCGTGAGAAGCTTGATGAGGAGCGCTCTCTCCCCGAGACCCGCTGGGTTGAGATCTTCACCGGTCCCCGTATGATGTACCGAACCCTCCTCGGTATCACTCTCCAGGCTGGTCAGCAGCTCACTGGTATCAACTTCTTCTTCTACTTCGGAACCACTGTCTTTGCTTCCACTGGTCTCAAGGACTCCTACGTCACCCAGCTCATTCTCGGCTCAGTCAACTGCGCTTGCACCTTTGGCGGTCTCTACGTCGTTCAGAAGTGTGGTCGCCGTATCTCTCTGATGATTGGTGCCGCCTGGATGATGATGTGCTTCTTCATCTACGCCTTCGTTGGTCACTTCGCTCTTGACCGCGCCAACCCTCTCAACACCCCCGCTGCTGGTACCGTCCTTGTTACCTTCTCTTGCTTGGCCATCGTCGCCTTTGCTACCACCTGGGGTCCTCTTGTCTGGGCTGTCGTCGCTGAGATGTACCCTTCCCAGTACCGATCTCGCTGCATGGCCATCGCTACTGCTACCAACTGGCTCTTCAACTTCCTCATTGGTTTCTTGTAAGTTCACCCCGATTAACTTTGCATCGATCTCACACTAACATTTCCCAGCACTCGATTCATCACTGATGCCATTGACTACTACTACGGTCTTGTCTACGCTGGATGCTGTGCTGCCCTGGTCGCCATCGTCTTCTTCTTCGTCATCGAGTCCAAGGACCGTACTCTCGAGGAGATCGACACCATGTACGTCCAGAAGGTCAACCCCATTACCTCCTCCAAGTGGGTTGGCCACAACCACGCCTCCAAGGCCGCCCGTGAGGGTGTCACCGACGAGGAAGTTTCTTCCTAAACGACCAACCTCCAACAACATACACTCTCTCAAAACACATCATATTATTATGAACATACACTATAGAAGCAGCCGGACTGCCGGCGAGTAACGATTGGACGGACGTTGCATTTATATCTATTTTCACGAGTTGGAAACGGAATTGGGGAGGTACATAAGATGATAGAGCATTATATCCTTGTATTTATTAGTATATCGCGATTAATATTATTTCGCTACGTTAAGAACAACTTCAAGATCATTGTAAAGTCTTCAAACATTTTGTGAACGGTCAATTGATAATTTCATCCCAAAAAAACATCAAGTCATGATCTTGCACCTACCAACAAGGTTGGCCAAGTGACAATCTAGATAATGGGTAGCAGGAAGGTTAACCTAAGTTTTAGTGTACAAAAATAAATATCCTAAAGACTACAGTCTAAATGGCATAAGCCGACCTACTAATTTCGTCTCTTAGGCTTCCAGAGGTCAATCCTTCTCATACCCTGAGGACTTCTGACACCCTGAGGACAATTACCTAATTCCATGCCACAGGGGAACGGCACGGGATGAGCTGACTGCCGATCCTTTGACTTAAGCTTCAAGGTTTCCAACTGTTGTTGGACGATATACGCTTAAACGCCATTACAGTTCAGCTATGATTCATGATGTTTGCACCCAATCTTCGGCGTCAATTCCTCTATAAGGCTGCCAAAGTCAATCTAACGGAACGGCGTCCCCCGCAATGATCGACATCATCGTCTGACTTTAATCTCCTGTCAAACGTCCTGCCCGTTGGACATGCTCGGCCCCGATGTCTGACCAACAGGTGGGCTTGCCGCATTGGGTAACTTTTTCTCCCGACTCCGATCCGGGCTGAACCTCTGTTTTAAGGTTTTGGCAGATGTCTCAGGAAATAAGCTTACCATTCATTCTCCGAAGATTCCGATAACTTGATAACAAGGTAAGCGCTAGGACTTCATCCATAAAGATACTCTTGGCATCTCGTAAAACATCATCGGGCTGGGGCGTGAGTTGACATCTTCAAATGCAGCAAAACTGAACCGAAAGCAGATACCGTTTCAACATGACCGACTTCGGCTCCCGACGAAGATGCAAGATACAATTCACGGCTAGACTGAGTAGAAAGGGATAGTTGGCCAGGTCTTCGTCCGACAAGAGTGCTCGAAGGGCGCGGTTTTCTTCAGTGAGTCTTGCGTTCTTCGCATTATTCTCGGTAGGTATGTGCTGCATAAAACTCGTGGATCGCTTCCTTTATAGCCCGGATTTATTTATTGAGGTCAGTAACCTTGGTTTTATTTACACTTTTATAGTTTTGCAGTTTTACCCTCTTTATTAGGAAACGTTATCGCTACTCCTTATACTTAGGGAATCTAAAAAATTGACTGCTATGATCATAAGAGATAAAATTATTAGAGTAACTTATGCTACTTAGACTATACATCTTAGACTACTTATTTCTATACCCTAAGGCTTAGGAGGCTAACTTTTCTGCTAACCACTGGGCCCCTTGGCCTTTCACTCGCAGAGACACACAATGCCATTGCTAGGATCATGTCTTCAAACATTCATGGAAAAGCTGTCAGCCAGTGAGAGTGAGCGCCGTTTCAGTTTTGGTATGATTCATGAAGCAACGATCTGCCCAATTCCTTAGCAAATCACACTCCTAGGCAAAGGTTTAGTGACAATCGGTAAGCACGATCATTTAAATACCAGGCAAACCCCAAGTTACAGAGAGACATGTACAAAAGACAAGGTATGAGTACATACAAGGGCAGACTAGGAATATTCTTCTCAGAAACTGGCCACTGGCTTTGTTCTAAAAAGATGACGCCGCAAAGAAAACATCGATGATGTTCCCGAATGACGCTTTCCACTGGACAGTGAGCGCGTAGAGTACAGAGACCGGGGCTCAGCTCAAAAATAACTCTTGGAGATTCCGCACGCGACGAAGCAAGACCCTACCCTCAAAGACATCAATCATCTCGGCAGTGATAGTATCTACCGCTATCTCACAGCCGATCAAGACGTCGTTAACGCAGTTCCTCTAATTTATATCCTCATCATGGCCCTACTCGGCCGATTCCCATATAGTGAAGAATCTAAGAAGAGGTTTCGCGGGATCGATGGGACAGACACTAAAGGAGCGGTGGTATCAACCGCACTGTGAGCTGCCAACGCCGTTGAGACAGGAGCGTCGTATAGAGTTGGGGAGAAACTAGAGGAACATAGAGTGGTACTGTGAGAGGAAGAAGAGGCTTAGCGAAGGGCTGTTCATGGAGAGGGCGGTTTGGCTTGTGACAGACCATGATTTGGGACAAGGGGCTGGAAACCGCGGAACAGATACAGTAGACCACGTCGTCAAGCATTTGATCCTGTAAAGAATGTCAAAACGCATAGGGAAGGCATGTGCGAGTTGCAGTCGTTTGCAGAAAGACGATTCAATCAATGGTATAAAATAGATACTTGAGGGTCTGCTGCTATTTACGGCAACATGTTGAGAACGAGATAACTTCAACTTTTAGATGTGTGGAATAAAAGTGTAGCGATTTTCTCACTTTTGAATCCATAGCCACCTGAATGAAAACATATACTAGCATAAAATGAACAAAAAATAGGTTTTTGCCTTCATTTACTGGGGATATTTCGATAGAAAGAGATAGACAAAAACAAAAGAAAGAATGAGGAACACCGGATTTGAACCGATAACCTTCAGGAATCCCCGAATTACGCTGTGGGACAGCTAACTGGAATCTGACGCGCTACCGTTGCGCCAGCTCCCCATCTTGTGGTGATGAAAGGCTTCTAATTAGGGACTATGGGCCAATATCAAAAATATGAGGAACAAAGAACGAGTTGTCATCTGATCAAGTCGGCTCTTTGCAATTGTCTAGATCGGTATTCTTTCCTTGAAAAAACAAGGTGAGGCAAATGCGGTATCTCGCTTAGTGCAATTGACGAAACAAGCATATTCGCAAATGCAAGGGGCATAACGTGAAGATCGACATCGGAACTTTTTCTTAGCCTCTAGAATTCAAGATTCGCCTTCCAAAACTCGGCAAGATATCCCCTGCAATTCTTGAAATGGCCGAGAATTGCTCGTGATTGGCACTTTTGACAAACTCTATCAGTTCCTGCTAATCTCTCAAAAGATCCTCTGACATTCCACGATTTAGATAAATAGACAAGAACTTTTGACGTGCTCAGGGGGATCAGATATGAAACCAGCTCCCTAGCCAGGCAATAGATCGTCGCTATTGGTTGTCGATATCGTTTCATGGCAGATTGGCCATTTCGCAACTCTCATTGGTGAGGGATCAGCCATGCTAAGTCGCAACTCCACAGGCCTGGCGGTAATGAAATAACCAGTCAAGACACAATTACCAGGTACCTCATTAAATTATGCACTCCTTTAGCAATCTTGACTCTCGTGGCAAACGCTGCATAGCCCAATTCAAACACTGCACGAAACGTTTCGGTTGGTTGAGCCTCCAACAGTTAATCATTATGCTATACCTCGACAGGGACCGCGACAGACGGGATCGACACGCTCTTTAGGCAGGTAGTGGTTGCAGACAAGGATGTCGACTATCTCGGACGATGGCGATCATCGGAGCAGAGCACATGTCTTGATACCATAGGCTTAGGTGCCGAACGACTACCAACAACCGAACATAGACGATGGACCAAGATTAAAGGAGATGAAGCAACGAGATAAATAGATCCCTTCGTCTCCAGAAACTCAATCTCATCTCATCTCATCACACTCAGCTCTTCAGTCTTTACAGCAAAGTCAACAACTACATTCACTTACTTACAATCACTCTCTTTTTCAAAACTCCAACTTTCAACGTTCACTATATCAAGATGCGTTCCGCTACTCTTCTCGCTCTTTTGCCCTTTGCGCTGGCCGCTCCTTCAGCCTCAGTCTCTCGACGAACTGAGCCCGCGCCTGTCATCCGCCCTCGCGGTGTCAAGCTTGTCGATGGCAAGTACATCGTCAAGATGAAGGCCGGTGTCCGAGCTGCTTCTGTTGACAGCGCTGTTTCGACCATCCAGGCTGATGCCGATTACACCTACACCAAGAGCTTCAGTGGCTTTGCTGCTAGTCTCAAGGATGAGGAGATTGAGACCCTCAAGCACGACCCTAATGTCAGTCATGTAGATCCCAATCGTTCAGGGTAGTACTAACAAATCCCAGGTCGAGTACATTGAGCAGGATGCTGTCATCACCATCAAGGCTACTGTCGACCAGGACAATGCTCCTTGGGGTATCGCCCGTCTTTCTAGCTCCAAGCCCGGTAGCAAGACTTACACCTATGACGAGAGCGCTGGCGAGGGTACTTGCTCCTACGTCATCGACACCGGTATTGATGTTGAGCATCCCGACTTTGATGGACGTGCCAAGTTCCTCAAGAACTTTGCTGGTGGTCGTGATGGTGATGGTCAAGGTCACGGCACCCACGTCGCTGGAACTATCGGCTCCACCACCTACGGTGTCGCCAAGAAGACCACCCTCTACGCCGTTAAGGTCCTTGGTGACGACGGCTCCGGTACCAACTCTGCTGTCATTGCTGGTATGGACTTTGTCGCTGGTCATGCCGATGACGAGAATTGCCCTAACGGTGCCGTTGTCAACATGTCCCTTGGTGGCGAAGCCTCCGATGCTGTCAACAGCGCTGCCAAGAGCATCGTCGATGCTGGTCTCTTCCTTGCCGTAGCAGCTGGCAACGAAGCCGTCGACGCTTCCGGCTCATCCCCTGCTTCCGAGGCCAGCGCCTGCACCGTCGGCGCAACCACCCGCAACGATACTCTTTCCTACTTCTCCAACTTTGGCGACCTCGTCGATGTTCTTGCTCCTGGTACCGACATCCTGAGCACCTGGCCCGGCGGCAAGACCAACACCATCTCCGGAACTTCCATGGCTTCGCCCCATGTTGCTGGTCTTGGTGCTTACTTCCTTGGTCTGGGCAAGAAGGCCGAGGGTCTCTGCGAGTACATTGCTTCCCAGGCTCTTGAGGGAGTTGTGGCTCAGGTGCCCCGCGACACTGTTAACAAGCTCATCAACAACGGTGTTAGCAAGTAAGCCAGCCAAGAGCTGTTTGTTTAGATACAACTGTATCAGTTTCCTAGATGTATGATTAACGTATTGAATAATATTATTCGCTTGGCCCTTGATTCGCTGTCAGATTCGTGTGATGAGTGATGTGTACATGTGGGAATTGTAGCACTGAATGAGAAATGGCATGTTCGTTGGGCTCAGTCGAATGCGGGCCAGCAAGGTTTCAAAGTTGCGATGGCTTCAATTGATAGTATGTTATTCATTTGTCATATTTCCGTTCCTTCTTACTCTTTCCAGCCATCTCCGGCACCGAGGAACCAGTTCACGCCCACCAGTTGCAGATCATACTTTTCGACAAACTTGGCGGTGTCGAAAGACCGTCTTTGCGTAAACTCTTCACCTCCAACATCATCCTTTGTCAGATCAAGGTTGGAAGGTTGGCGGTAGAGGAGGAGTAAGTATCTGTGAGGCTTTGAGCTGGTAAATCGTTAGTAAAGTAACCAATGTGACTGGCATTGTAGCTCACTCATCCTTGGGGCCGGGTCCCAGATATTCTGTCAGCGCAGGTTGAATTTGGGCAACAGCATCGGCGCTTCCCAAGGGTCTCAAGCCGGGGAGAACCCAGTGCCGCCAAAAGGCAAACTTGGGGTCATCGGGTGTCGGCGCATCAGGATCAACGAGAAGAAGCATGTATGTAGCATCACCCGGCGCATCAGCCTATAAGCCAAAGTAAGCGGATATCCTTATCTCATAACCGACACACATACCTCTTGATCAAACAAGATACTGGGTGAGCGCTTGCACTCGGTCGCACGAAATAAGTTCCCTAACTGAACGTCCTTGCCGTCAAACGAGACATGCAGGTTGACGCTGGGCTTGAAACCCTCGGGGATTAGACTAGCTGCCGCGCCGGGAACTAGCTTCGCCTCAGCCAGAGAACTCGATAGTGTGTTTGACATTCTGAAGGATGTATCGGATTTCCTGATATGGAGTTTGTGTTTGTTCAAGCTCTGAGTGAGGTTGGGTCAATGACGGTATTTGAAAGAGGTTACCCCACGTTGGGGGCTTGCATCAGAATGACATCTGACTGGTGGAAGAACACGCGTGGAGCGTTGTTGGACGATGCGATGCCCCCAACATTAGCAAAGGACGAGTGGGATAAGCTCGGAGGCAATATTGAGTCAATAAAGTCGCTTGTAAGGCTGTTTACGTTTGTGCCTGACTTGCGCAAGGCATCAGCAAGGCGAACCAGAGCGACGCGGCACGCACCGAGATAGGTCCACTTTTTAAGCTTATCGGTCGGGAGCCTGATAGCCATCAGCAGCTATAGGGTAACAGCAGATGCGTCGAACCTCAAAAAATTTGAAGTGAGAAGGGCACGCTACAACCTCTCATAGCAAAATTAAAGCATCTCTGATGTTTATTTTAGTACAGGTGATCTTCTTGAAGTGAGTTCTCATTGGGAAAAATACAGAGTTGCGCTGCACGTTGCAAATGACAGATTTAGATGATATTTGTTTCTTTAACTTGAAGGTGTCCATGTTCCCACTAGCAATTGAGGCAGACATTTGATTCAGCTTGAAAGCCCCACTATAACTACAATGATTGGCCAAAACTGTCTTATAGATAAGATAAGAGGGAAATATGACATCATAGTCACGTGGATCGTGGGAGACTGTGACTTCCCATCGCGTTACAGTCTATTGCCTGAGGTTGCAAGCGACGCCATGAGCATCACGCGTCGAAGACAAGCTCCTTCGCCAACCCGACCACTGTTCATGGTTGTAACAATTCCAGCATGAGGCTCGACACGCACCCTGTGACAACACGAGAAGCGTGATGCGACTCTGATGCTGCAGTCCTTTTCGCTGGGCCCGCGCAGTGTTGCTTGTGAATGCGATCCAGCTACTGATCTCTCCTCGACAGGTTCGGCCATTCGATCCCATTCGCGAAGAGCCCTTACTCAAGCCAATTTTACCTCATCGTTCACCTCGAAGTCAAAAATTATTCACAAAACGCGATCGCTATCCCTTTCTCCGTTGAGCTTTGCCTATTACCGATGCCACAATAACCGTCTTGCCGACAGTCATCATATGTCAGCATAATGGTGCGCCCCTGGCGATAGCCAAGAACAAGCATGACGAGGGTTCCTGAATACCATGCCAGTAAACTCAGTTGCGAAGTTACAAGACTCTAGCATTTCCCGCCGAGAACTATTCTGATCCCCTTGAGAGCCGCACGCTCGGTAATCCCATTGCGCCATTCGCCGACCATCCCTTCTCTCGCGCTTCATGTTCTGACGCACATCCGACGGTGTCTTTAAAAGCTGAATTTCCCCATCGCGCATATCCCGAACAACGACCCCGTGAAATGTCAAAGTCCGCGAATGCGACCGCACTCTATTCGCTCCGATGCCTACGACGATGAGCCGATTTCTGGCTGTATTTCGCATGATGCTCGTCCTTTGACCGATCGATTGAATACATAAATTTGCCATGCATGGAGAATCGCTGTACGGTGGTGCAGCGAAATCCGAGTCCAAGCCCGTCGGTGTTGAGCTCTGAGCCGCACCGGAAAGCCATCGGACTCCGTAAAGAGGATAAGACCGATTCGCAGTTACCACACCACGGAGTTCCGCGCAAATGTGATAAGTCCACTTGGCTTTGTTTCAATTCCAACTGTCTACCGTGTCGTGTCGTCGTCTTGTTGTTCATCGGTGATAGTTTCTACCACTCCGGTCGCAAAATGACACAACGGGATCTTGTTACCCTGCTACGGAACACCGACGGCCTGAGGTGGAGTCCGGAATCCGAGTAGTTAGGTCTGTGTCGTCTGTCAAAGCATCCGTTTCTATGATCAGCGACGCCGGTGCTTGCTCAAGGGCCGAAGTCCATCGGTGTCCGGAGTACCGTCATGTCCGTCACGGGCTTCCTTCCAACTCCGCAGGTGATTGATGTGATAGTGTAGGAAGAGCCCATTTAATGGCGTATAAAGCATGCCATGTCCTGTATTCGTATCGTGAAAGCCACTCTTGACAAGATCATTTGGATGCATATGTTCTTGTCTGCTCTTCCGCGAGGGTCCTGGCAGCTGAACTGTCCCCAACTGCCTTGCCTCAGCTGCCGCACTAAGATTTTACCTATGCATGCCATAGCTGGTTCACTCATGGTAATGTTAAATATTTAGGCTTTTGTGGCGTATTCTCTCAAGCGAATACTTGCGATGTCGCTGTCATACCCTCTACAGTTTGGCGATTGGCACACATTGATGGAAGCGATTGATTGCACTTTTAGATGGCAAAGTGCACATCACTCCATGCGTTAATTAAAAAAAAAAAGACACAGTCAGAATTGGGTTGACTGTGAAATACGATGGTCCAGTATCACTGAATGGTGAAGCCCATTGATTACCAGGTGTGGCGGGCACTCTATACGGGTATAGCCCCAAATAAGTTGCTGAACTAATGGATGGTAGCTAGGTTTGATTCCTTACGGAGTCGGATCAACGATGCTATCGTCCACCTTCATTTTGTTTTTGCTGCCAGAGTCGTCGGTTCAATTCCCTGTTGGTCTATTTATTTATGGAACCTTTTTCATATGCCTCGGCTTCCCATCTTCAATGTGATGAACAAAGAAACGAGGCGTTCGGAAGAGAATGAGGCTGTCTCAGACGCAGGTACCACGTCAAGAGTCTGGTAATTCTGTTAGTGAAGGTGAAGCCATTAATGATTCCATGCGCTGCAGATTGATTCCAAATGTAAGCGGGGCCGTTGATTGGCTTATCGCGGCTTGTGGGTGTGGTGGGACAATTCAGTCAGAAAAGAGTCTGGTTTTATCCGTCGTTGGAGAGGTCTGAGATGGATATCCACTGTTGTTCAAACAAACAGAAGATGATGGTTAGAGTTACAGAAACTGTGATGCTATTGCATAGAGCATCAGATTGATACAATCTTGCCTTCCAATCGCATTGTTCTCATTCTTTTTACTCAGTATGGAAAAAGAAGACAGCCCCTCTCCAGAATTGACCCCGCTCTTTAGCCTACCATCCGTCTCGGGGACAAATCCTCCCCTTGCTCGTGGATCAGTCTATCACCAAAGGGGTTGTTACGACGCAGACAATTGGGTTGCTCAGTTGATGTTGTGTTTTGTTTCTGCGGGGTTGCACCGGTACTAAACCGATCACGAGATGGTTGACAGCCAAACGTTATTCACATGTGGCGATCAATTCTTTACTACCTATCCAATGATTCAACGATTCAACGTGATGAGTCGAGATGTATCATGCATTTTGGTATCATTTCTAGAGGCTTCTCTGATGCATAGACGAGAAAGAGAGTCATGATCATCTGAGGTTACTCCCCTCAAACCAGTTCCGATGCAATCCGTACTCATCATGACCCTTTGTTACACTGGCTGCTGCATCGGTATAGCTTCCCCGCACTTGCCTACAGTGCGTCATGTAGCTCTTGTTGACGAAACCGGCATAAGTTTCCGAGTGAACTGTTTGACAAGACGAGATACCGAGCGTGTTCCGGGCCTCGTCCATTGCTCGTCTCCTCTTCTCACTGTTGCCACTCCACTCACAAGCCTTCCTTTGCTAATCCGACTCTTGTTATAAAAGACGTCCCAATCTCCACCCCCGCATCTTTTTCTCTATGCCTCGGTTTCTCCTCCCCAAGTCTTCTTCTCGTATTTTGTCTTTGTCAATAGCGAGGAGGACCTGGACTTTGAACAAAACACTACACACACCCAGATTCTTGTCAACAACACCACACATCATGTCTGAGAGCAAGTGCCCCGTTGCGCACAAGGTCCCCAACGTCGCTGGACACGGCGTCACTCACCAGAAGTGGTGGCCCGAGTCGCTCAAGACCAACATTCTGCGCCAGCACAGCAATGTCACCAACCCTTACGGCGAGAACTTCAGCTATGCTGAGGCTTTCAAGTCCCTCGACTACAATGCCCTCAAGGAGGATCTGCGCAAGTTGATGACCGATTCACAGGACTGGTGGCCTGCTGACTTTGGCCACTACGGTGGTCTCATGGTGCGATTGTCATGGCACAGCGTTGGAACATACCGTGTCTTTGACGGTCGTGGTGGTGGCCGACAGGCAAGTACTCAACATCCCCTCAATTGCGTCCATCTCTAACCATTTCCACAGGGTCAACAGCGATTCGCCCCCCTCAACTCGTGGCCCGACAACGTCTCCCTCGACAAGGCTCGCCGCCTCCTCTGGCCCGTCAAGCAAAAGTACGGCAACAAGATCTCATGGGCCGACCTCATCGTTCTCGCTGGCAACGTCGCCCTCGAGGACATGGGCTTCAAGACCCTAGGCTTCGCCGGTGGCCGAGAGGATACCTGGGAGGCCGACGAGGCCACCTACTACGGTGGTGAGGATACCTGGCTCGGAAACGACGTCCGTTACTCCAACGGAAACAAGGGAACCACTAAGCCTGGGGCCACCGACTCGGACCAGACCGAGCACAAGGATATCCACACCCGAGATCTCGAGAAGCCTTTGGCTGCTGCTCACCACGGTCTCATCTATGTTAACCCTGGTACGTTCCTTCCCGTTACCGATTGACCTGATCATCGCTGACAATAAGCAGAGGGCCCTGATGGCAACCCCGACCCCGTCGCCGCCGCCCGTGACATCCGCGAAACCTTCGGCCGCATGGCCATGAACGACGAAGAGACCGTTGCCCTGATTGCTGGTGGCCACACTGTCGGCAAGACCCACGGAGCTGGCTCAACCGACCACGTCGGCCCCGAGCCCGAGGCCGCCGACCTTGCCCAGCAGGGTCTCGGCTGGTCCAACAGCTACAAGAGCGGCAAGGGCCCCGACACAACCACTTCTGGTATCGAAGTCACATGGACAAGCACTCCCGTCAAGTGGAGCCACGACTACCTCAAGTACCTCTTCCAGTTCGAGTGGGAGCTCACAAAGAGCCCTGCTGGCGCCCACCAGTGGGTTGCCAAGGATGCCGAGGCTACCGTCCCCCATGCCTACGACTCCAGCAAGAAGCAGCGACCTAGCATGTTGACCACCGACTTGTCGCTTCGCTTCGACCCTGCGTACGAGAAGATCTCTCGTCGCTTCCTCGAGAACCCCCAAGAGTTCAACGATGCCTTTGCCAAGGCTTGGTTCAAGCTCACCCACCGCGACATGGGTCCTCGCGACCGCTACCTTGGCCCCGAGGTCCCCAAGGAGATCTTCAGCTGGCAGGACCCTGTCCCTGAGCGCGACTACAAGGTCGTCGATGATGGTGACATCTCCGCCATCAAGAACGAGATCCTCAAGTCTGGCATTGACGTCTCCAAGCTCGTCTCTACTGCTTGGGCTTCTGCTTCTACTTTCCGAGGCAGTGATCTCCGTGGTGGTGCCAACGGTGCCCGTCTCCGTCTTGAGCCCCAGAAGAGCTGGGAGGTCAACAACCCCTCTCAGTTGGGCCAGGTTCTCAACGGTCTTGAGAAGATCCAGAAGAACTTCAACGACTCTCAGTCCAACGGCAAGGCCATCTCTCTTGCTGACGTGATCGTCCTTGCTGGTTCTGCTGCCGTCGAGAAGGCCGCCAAGGATGCCGGTGTTAACGTCACTGTGCCCTTCATTCCTGGCCGTACCGACGCCACCCAGGACCAGACCGACGTCCAGTCTGTCGCTCACCTTGAGCCCGCCGCCGACGGTTTCCGAAACTACGGCGCTTCCACAGAGCGTGTCAAGCTCGAGCACATGCTCATCGACCGCGCCCAGCTTCTTACTCTCAGCGTCCCCGAGATCACCGCTCTGGTTGGTGGTCTCCGTGCGCTCAATGCCAACTGGGACGGATCATCCCACGGTATCCTCACTAAGCGTCCTGGTGTCCTGTCCAACGACTTCTTCGTCAACCTCCTCGACATCAGCACCGAGTGGAAGCCCGTTGGCAACGGCGACCTGTTTGAGGGTATTGACCGCAAGAGCGGTAACAAGAAGTGGACCGGTACCCGCGTCGATCTTATCTTTGGATCGCACGCTGAGCTCCGCGCGACAGCTGAGACATATGCTGAGGCTGGCGGTAGCGAGAAGCTGGTTCGCGACTTTGTCGCTGCCTGGACCAAGGTGATGAACCTTGACCGATTTGATGTTAAGAATGGTAACGCGGCTAATGTCTCTCCTCGACTGTAATTTTATGAATAGCAATGTAGCAAAAATACCTTTGAGAATGAAATGATTACGAATCTGACTTGAACTATTGCTCTTGATTGTGATGTGTCTTGCCCCATCGACAGTGTTTGATGTCAGAAATTGGTGTTTCGCTATCATTCGCCTTCCGCCCCTGTAGCCTCAGTAGATTATAACGTCGCTGACAACCATCAATTGTGACAGGCCACTGAAAGCCGTGTAGTAGGTCATCTTGCGTGGGCCGACCCGACCGAAGCGGCTCTGCTGCGCCGGAACACAAACCCTTCAGCTCCGATCATGTGAGGGAATCGTTCCGAGGCGACCGATAACGGGAATTGTCCGACAAACGTCCAATGTATTGAGTCTGATACGGATGATTATGGTTTGTCACAGAGCTCGTGCGGCTTACTACTGAGCAGTGATTCTCGCATGATACCCATTCACAGCGAAGCCCCATGATTCTTGTACGTTCTCATCACTATGTTGTCGCATGCGTAGGACCGGGGCTGCTTCGTTCAATGTGGGAGGACATTGCGTCGAGGAAAGTAGGCCTGCTGCCGGTGTACGATCGTGATCAGAAGGTGAGTGTCATGGTAGTGGTTGTAATGCAGCTAGTGAGAGTCGGATGGGTGGGGGAGACTCTAGGTACAGTGTTTTTGAGTCCCAGTCTCTGTCTAATAAACAGCATCACAGGCCCAGCATCCAGCTTCACCGGTCGACAGCCTTGTCGACGAGACCGCAAACTAGTACAGAAACAGTAGGTAAGCAAACAAAAAGCTCTAGAACGGGGAATTTGGACGCACTGACAGAGTCAAAGCGCTCAGGATGGAGTGGTTGTGGTTTATGTCTAATCTTATGATGAGGTCACATATACTTACTTACTGATCATAACTGGTAGACGCAGAGATCGCAAGCCTCATTTTAAGATCTGCGGGCCGCTCTCAAGCTATTCCGATAAGAATCAGTAAGTTAAGAGGGCTGACATAGACTGGAAACTGTCTAGGAGTCTCGAAAATATGGGAGGCTTTGTACTGGATGAAGAGAGGTCGGAGCGTGCCCCCCCGGGCAAGGAACTTTCTGTGGAAATTGACATCGATGTGCTTGGTCAGATTTGGACGCAGGGTTGTCGACAGCTCAACTGACATGTATGATGCCCGAGCGTTCCGTCCACTCGTCAACAACAGTGACAGCATTAATCATCCCTGAACCAGGTAAAGCCAATCTTGGGGCGGGACGGAACACTAGCAGATCACCCGTGACAGAAACCCCGGCACAGTTGAAGATCAGAGAAAGCTTGGTATAGGAGTGTTACTCAAGACGCAGTAAGTAGTAGATCAAGATATATAGCTGCCTCGTCGGGTGACAGTGTTTGCCTTGCACCATTTTAATACTGGCTCGAATCAGGATGGACGCAGATTAGACCAATAAAATAAACAAGACCATAAGACATCGAAAGTCGGCATGTATGACTTTTGCGTGGGCGTGAGTAAGCCCCTCCGAGGTGATAGTGCCTTTGGCAACCTTGTAGAGAGTGACAACGTCTTGCAGATAACCCTGCGACCTTGCAAACTATAATATAAAGAGTGCATGTTTTAGTGTAAGAAACGAAACATTGTCAGATGAAATTACTCTAGCTTCAGGAAACACAGCATTGATCCGATAGGCTTGAACTTTTTATACAGAGAACGCTATGGCAAACAAACTTGAGCCTTATAGGGCTGTTAGGGGAGTCTCACAGTCGATCTGAAAAGATATATGAGCCTACTAGTAGTACCCTAAAAGTGCAACACTACCTATGAAGATAACAGTAGTCGAGTCGATCGAGCTATAGGACTACACTCTTGGACATAAACTTGAGAATGATCCTCTCAGTAGCTCGTGTCATCGATGTCAAGAGCAACTCGTCGGACAGGGAAGGCTGAATGACAGCGAAATCCCATGTCGGTGAGCGAAACGAAGAGCCTCTGAAAGTCACGTCGAATAGCTCGATAAATATAATTGATGATACTGCCATTCTAATTTCCATTGTTCATGCGATATTGTAGATGATGACGCTATTTATGAGCAAGTCGGTATGGCCTTCATGACCGGAGCTATTACAAAGAGTCCGGAAGCCGGTCCAAAGGATGTCAAAGTTAGCGGGTAGAACTAGCTTGATAGGTAGTGATGCCATCGTGCTCTAGTGGCAGGTCTTTGCGTTTTCTTAAATTTCCTAGTGCACAAAGGTCGAGGCCTTGCATAGACTCAATGTGTCGCTGATCCCGTAGGGGTTAACTGACTCAAGTCATGGCCTGACTGCTATCTCGTTTAACGATAGTATTACACGTTTGCAAGGATCGTCATTGTAAGTTGGTCTCTACTGTGTACTACGTACGTGTTTTTAAGATAGAAACATTCTCAATCACGTGAATGTTATCTATGCGTGTCATGGTTGAGGCCAAGAAGTAGTATCGGCAATTTCTGATATGAAATTCCCCCTTTGCAATAACTGGAGTGCATCGGAACACCCCTCTGCCGGGCCAGGTATATGCTGGTAGCTTTTTATTGCCAGTGGGTCACCAATTGAACTGTCCCCATTGTTGAATTGAAACTTTCTGTTTATCTAGTGGATTCATGGAGAGACGGAAAGTTAAATTGATGGACGGAAGAAAAGACACAGCGGAGGAAACGTGGGAATGCCGTTGACCCTCAACGGTCTCTTTGCCAACATTCCAGTTGTCCTGAATCTAGCTGGATTCGAGATAGTTGTCGCTCGCAACTGTTCGCTTAAGTAAGACGTGAAAAAACCATTCCCAAAGCGATGTTGTTCGTCCGGGTCCCTGGTTCACCTGCGGCGTCCCGACGTACTGGCGTTGTATGGCTTGTTCTCTAGCGCTGAGGTGCAATGTAACGCGGGCCCGACAACCCAACGTCGTAGCATTGGGAAGAAGCCCGAGCGCTGGGAAAAGTTTTAGCTTGGGCTCCGTTGAAGAACTAAGAGTGATGCTAGAGATTGACATTGACATTGACATTGACACTGACACTTGACACTGGCAGCGATGGAGACAAAGTCAGAGACAGAGACAGACTGAAAAAGTCCGAGCCCTGTACGTCATTAGGGGATTAACGTGCTTTGACTCTTGAGTTGTGGTTAACTTTACTTTGCCAGCAGTTCTGCTCATTGGGCACGCAAAGTCACGACACGACATGGCTTGCCCAGCAACGTTGTCTAGTGGGACGTGGGATGACCCAAGCATGGTATTTTTAGGGAAAAGCAACCCAGCGATTCGATTATGCATCGTGATCTTGCAGGCATTAGCTACCCTGGCGATGTAACTCTCAGCTGCTTAGGGTCCCTTTTTCTTTTTCGCTCCCTACCTTCAGGGCCGCACTAACAGCCCGCTAAATTAGGTCGGCCCTCGACAGGATAACTCTCACTCGTTACTGTAGGCTCAGCAGTAGATGACGCACCGATCGTCGATCCGAGCCTGTATCCCCTATCATCGGGATCGGGACCTGAGCGTTGCTTTTGGAGCTGAGAAGGGCAAGACTCGAGGCCAAACTAAACAATCGTCATGGAAAGATAATTAAATGGGATCTACAGCCACTATAATATCTCGTAAACCTCACCCTTGCAAGTCAATCCGCATTCCGCGCTGTATTCTCAAACGGGACAACATCGTACGCTCAGTTCTCTCATCAGGGCCATGCCTCGCCTCCACTGGATTCCCCATTCGGTGAAAAGCCCTGTTCGCTGGTTTCCCATTAAAGACGTGAGTTGCCGTTTACCTGCCTGTCATATAACTTCACTAGAGAGTCTCTGCGTCATCACGTCTCGTAAACGTACCACTTGGCTAACACAGCTATTTTACAAAAATGCAGAAGACTCACCTGAACCTCGTCGACGACGACGACGATATGGACTCTTGCCCACCTCCGATCCCCATTCGATCGCACACACCAAGACGGCAGCTCACAATGAAACAAAGGTACGTCGTTTTGTCTCAGATCTGATCTGGCCGTGCTCTCAGCTCGCTAGCCACGACCAAAAAAAGGAAAAAAACTAACAAATCAGTTTTGAGACACAAGATTTAGGCGACGGAAAAGCCGATTTCGACCCACGACTACTGCAACAGCCATCGAAATCGCCGTCCACTCACGGCCACCATCGCTCAAGTCACTACCAGAACCAGACTTATACTCACAACCACACTCAGAACAACAACCAGAACCACGATCAGAATTATACCCACGTCCATGCGACATCACAAACACCAACAACTGCAACAGCGCCAGTACCAGTCTCTGTCCCCGCGCTCCCAACTTCACCCGCTCGACCATCATCTGCTGCCACATCGCGAAGCGCAATGTCATACCGATCACACGAGACAGAAGTTTGGTCGCAAAGAGAACGAGATGCTTCATCTATTTCGTCCGTCTACGTCCCTACGCATCTCCCCGCGCTGCAAGCCAAGGGTGCTGGTGCAGACGGAGACGGCCTGGAACCCTTGACAGAGGAGGAATATGACCCATCATCTTTCGATCTCGTCGTTCCGGCACATGCCATGGGGAAACAATACACTCTCGAGAGCCAATCCGAGCTGTTGTTTTCCGCCAAGCATCTGACCATCATTTTCGAAGATCCCATACTCTTGCAGCGTTTCACAAACTTCATTTCCGCATCGCGACCTGCTTCAGTGCCACTTTTGACTTATTATCTCGATACCCTCAAAGCGATCAAAGCAATTAATTACGCAAACTCTCTGACAACATCTTTGGAAGGGATTGATGGTCACGATTTTACGTTGGACCCTGTTACCAATACCGTCAACGCTGCTCTGCAGAAAAGAGCGACTGATGCTTTCCAAGCCATGGCCAACCACGATTTACCAGCCTACATCACCCACACGTACATCCAAACCGTCAGCATCACCATCAAGCGAAGAATAACAGACACATTGGCTCCCCAACTGCGCGAGCTGTCAGAGGGCTTGGCAGAGGTTTTCTGTCTTACAGACCCTTCACGACCTGACAACCCGATTGTTTTCGCTAGTGAGGGTAAGTTTAATTAGCGACGAAATCCATGACCAGTACTAACATAATCACAGAATTCCATCGAACAACGCAGTACGGTATGGATTATGTTTTGGGCCGTAACTGTCGATTCCTTCAAGGTCCCAAAACGAACTCGTACAGTGTGCAGCGGATCCGAGAAAAGCTTAAAGCTGGCCAAGACCACTGCGAGACCTTCCTCAACTACCGTCGTGATGGCTCACCTTTTATGAATCTGCTCATGGTATCTCCTCTATACGACTCGCGCGGTATCGTTCGTTACCATCTCGGTGCACAGGTCGATGTGTCTGGTCTTGTGACAGACTGCGCAGGACTTGACTCACTATCAAAACTGCTGAACCGCGAAAACCCCGAAAACGAGCGTTACCCTGGCGAGAACGCCCGCAAGGAAAAGGAACAGAAGACGGACGAGTTCAGAGACTTGGCAGAGATGTTTGATCTCACTGAACTCAGGACCGTACGTGAATCAGGCGGTGCTTTCCACAGGACACGACAGCAGGATTTGAGACAAACGGATGCTGCACCTGCGAACTGGAGCAAGCCGAGATTTGTCTTTGAGGACGACGCAACCATCAACAGACGCTTGTCGGACCCCATTCTCCAGGATACAGCTGCTATGAGTTTCGGTGGTCGCCTGAGTGGTGTTTACAAGCACTACCTGCTTGTCCGCCCATATCCTAGTCTGCGTATCCTCTTCGCCTCGCCATCTCTCCGTGTACCAGGCATGCTGCAAAGCTCATTCCTGTCCCGCATCGGCGGCTCCGACCGTGTTCGCGAAACCCTCACGCAAGCATTTGCTGGTGGAAACGGTTTGACAGCCAAGATCCGCTGGTTGTCCAAGACCGACATGAACCACAAGAACCATGGCGAAGGTGGTCAAGCACCTCCCACGAACCCCGGCCGCAACCGCTGGATTCACTGTACACCTCTTCTTGGATCAAACGGCGCTGTTGGTGTATGGATGGTGGTTTTGATCGATGATGAGTCTGATGAAGCTTTTATTCGAGGAATGAGGAGGGATGCGCCTATCGTGCAGCCTGCGCCGAGGCCAAAGTCAAGAGTTGATCAACTTACAGGCGATGATGATGCAATGAGTTTGAGTAGCTTTGCTGCGCAGCATCGTGGTTAAATGGTGTTAGATTAGGTTTGGTTGGGGGGGG